>NC_056735.1:353184651-353204651 GCF_019279795.1 Protopterus annectens | reverse complement strand
ACCTACGTCTAATTTTAGATACAGTTTTTAAAATAAACCTTGCTCTAACCCAGCCTTAACTCTAACCTCAACTATAAAGTTCCTAGATCCCAACTCCATCCCAATCTGAACAATGAACCATAATCCTCAGGAATTACTCTCATCTGTTTCTATCCCTAACCTGAAATGTAGCACTAACCTAAACCTAATGTTATCTTTAGCATAAGAATAGGGTAAAAGAAACACTAAAGTCAGTAACATTCTATGTAAGCATTATGGTTAGAGAAGGTAGAGTTAGGCATGAAGCTAAGGCTATAATCAGAGGTGGCTCATAGGGCAGGCTGCTATATTCCAGTCACTCCCTCCCCTCCAAACAACACTGTTATAAAATGTTGCCAATTTCACATTTTGGAGGCTTTTAACTCTCTGTATGCTAATGCACAAGCACAGGGTTTTGATTTCTTAAAAAAAATCTTTATCACTGATCTTTCTTTTGTTTTGAGAAGAGACGAAAAAGTACTTCAGTGGCAACTGGCTGGGCTTCTGCCCCAACAGTAATGAACTAATTAGTACTAGCTCAGGCTGCCTAAGGTGACTGGTGTCTGGCAGCCTGAATGAAAGTGAACATTGTGGACAGATTGATAGAATATAAGCATGGGAAAAAGTGTGCCTTTTTATTAAAATAAATGTTTTTATTTTTTTTAATCTGGTCTGCAGTCTCTGCCTTATGAACTAACTTGAGTTATTCAGGTCAGTGGTGCTGCTGCTAGCCAGCCTATATGGATTGTATAATAGTATGCTTTTTTCTTATTTTATACATGTAATTGTATGAGTGTGTGTGTGTGAGGTGAGTGTGCATGCGTAGGGCTGCATTGGATTACACTTTCGTCTCTGACAGCAACAAGCTGAAATGTATTACTGTGGCTCTATTTATTTGCTTATTCATTCATTTTAACACAGTCAGTCATCTGAGGTATACACATTGCATTTGACACCAACAAGCTGAAGTGTATTAATGTGGTTATCAATTATGTGCTTATTCAATTCATTTTATCATAAAGTAGCTGTAAATTCTGGGCATATCTGTGTGTGAGTTTGAGTGTCTGTAGGCAGGCAAGTATTTGTGTGTGCATGCATGCACATAGGAGTAGTTATAATGGGTTGCACTTGATGCATCTAACAGCAACATGCTGAAATATATTACTGTAGCTATCCATGTGTTTGTTCACTTGTAAATTATTTATTGTGTATTCATTTGATCACAATTAGACATCTGAGGTGTTTGCAAGCAATAAAGTGGCTGCACTTGATGAGAACCTGTGTGTGTGTGTGTGTGTGTGTGTGTGTGTGTGTGTGTGTGTGTGTGTGTGTGTGTGTGTGTGTGATGGTTGCTGCAGTTTAAACTGTATGTACTTAAGAGCAGCAAGATGAAATATATTACAGTGGCTATTTATTCATTAATGTGATTTACAGTCAGACATCTGAGGTGTACACAGTCATTAAAGTGGTTGTAACTGTGGGCACATCTGGGGTTGTAGTGGGTTACACTATATGTTTTAGCAGCAGTAAGCTGCACTTCATAGATATCAATTTTTGATGAGCATTTCATTCTCCGACAGTCAAGCAAACAGACAAATCATAACAGAAGAAAAATTTGGTGGGTTTTCTGTAGTCTGTCTTGGCTCACAAAGAGAAAGGACAGTAAGAAGACTAGGAAGTCCAACTACCTAGGTGAAATTCATATAATGTGCTTGCCTGTATTTTGCAGTGCATTTAAGCATTTGTTTATTCATTTGTACTCTACACCTGCTGAAGTCCCAGCTGCTCCCAGATGACTGTCTTGCAGCTAGAAAATCAAGTGTATAGCAGCCAGCATTGTGCGCCAGTTGTATTGCAAGCTGAATATATGTTTGAGCAAGGTATGGCAGCCATGCAGAGAGAGAGAGGGAGAGAGGAGCTGTTTACTGCAGCAGTCATGGAGAGGGAGAATTTAGATTAGTTTTAGGAACTGATCAGGAGGGGATTTAGGTTTAGGGAGTGAAAGGGGCATTTAGGATTGGGGAATTTAGGTTCAGGAAGTTGTCACAATGTACAGCAGTGGTTGTCCAGTAATTGTGGGTGCCAGAGTTAGAAATGTCAGCATTCAGTGCATTTTAGTGAGACAGATATGTTGTTAACACGGTTTCATGAAATCATTGCCTACAATATGTAATGGGTTATGGGAAACATACACTCTTAAAATGGCAATATTTTACAGTGGTTTTAAAGTAGCAATAGCTGTGGTACATATTCACAATATATGCAAACACCGTAGTTGCTTTACTTATCATCACAATAACAATCAGCAAATGCAGGTTTAGGGAGGAGGAAGGGAGTTTTAGGGTTAGGGTGTTTTCAGAGAAATTTAGGTTTAAGAAGTGGGAGGGGAGCTTAGGGATAGACAGCAATCAAATAATTCCAGTTTAGGGAGTGGGATTGGAGTTTTAGGGTTAGACAACAATCAGGGAATATAGGTTTAGATCAAAAAGGAATTTTTTTCAAACACCTTTATTGAATTATCACTTGTGACATAGGCAAGTTTACATTCATATAAAAATAATCACTCTATGTTAACATAACAAAGGGATTTTAGGGTTAGGGATAGGGACTGACTATTCAGGTTAGGCTTTGGGACTGGGTGGGAGTTTTAGGGTTAAAGTTATGATTTTGGGGGGTTTGTGGTTTGCTTGGTTCAGATTGTGGGAGGGCTATGTAATTCATTAAGATTAGGTTAATGAGAGGTAGGGTAGTTGCCATTTATTCATAAAAGAGCAAGTGAGCCATAGCTCATAGCACATGATCATTGTAGCAGGCCCTATTTATTTACATTTGGGTGATGGGGAAGGTGGAGCCGATCAAAGGAATGCTCTCCATCTATGGCTTAGGTGCAAGCTTAGTAGTTAGACATGGTACTCAAAATCTTGCAGAGAATAAGAATAATAAGAAGGTCATGATGTGTTTTTTATCAGAAATTAAGAATATACACAGGCAGGAGGCAACATCCTCAGATTCACTGTATTCAGAAAAGTCAGAGTATGTCAAATAAAGGGAAATAAATAAATGAGCAACAAATATGTTATATATTTGTCATAACCCTTACATATAATTGTGCAAACCAGTTCATGATAGTTTGTAATGGCTTAATTAAATATTTAATTATGTTGAGTTTTTAATCCCTCACTTTATTCATGAGTAATTTTAATTATCCTACCATTAACTGGGAAACATAGATGACCACAAACCTGCTGGCTCAGAGGTTCTTGGACTTTGTCAGTGCAAATGCTCCGAAACAGCTAGTCAGCACACCCACAAGAGGTTCAAATGCCCTGGACATAGATAGTACTCACTCAGAGGGGAGAGCATTGCACCCCCCCTTCCGTGTGATGTCCACCCTGGTAAGAGTGGACCATAAATACTGTTTGATGTAATTATAAGACCAGATACCCCATCAAGCTGAAAACTGCTTAAGAATTTTTCAAAGACAAATTACTTCCTACTAAGTGAAGGTATATGAAATTTCAAAGCCTCCTCAAATGCAAGGCTTGACTAGCCTCCTCTGCAAGGCCATGGAAAGAATCATTATGGACCTTATTAACAAGGACATAGGTAATCTCCAAACTCTGGACCCAACCCAGTTTGGATTCGTTAAAGGTAGATCATGCCTTTTAAACATGGTTGACTTCTTTGAGACAGTCACCAAGGCCCTGGACGACAAAAAGACACTGCATCCCACCTATCTTGACCTAGCCAAGGCATTTGACACAATCCTCCACTCAGGTATAAACTATCTAATTTGGAAATTAACCCCTACATTACAAGATGGTTAGCCAACGGCTCATTGATAGGACACATACTGTCAAAGTGGGTGACTTCACTTCTAGCAAAAGACAAGTAACCAGTGGCATACCACAGGGCTCTGTGCTGGGTCCGTCACTGTTCAGAATTTATTTTTCAGAAGTCCAAGCAAACTTTGATGGCCTGTGGCTGACAAAGTTCGCTGACAATTGCAAATTGGGAGTAATCACTGAGTCACCCAATGATGTTAATATACTGTAGACAGGGATAACACAGATAAATGATTGGTACCAAAACCACGGATTAAAGCTAAATGCAAAAAAAAATGCATTATTATTCACTTTGGTAAAGCTGACATCAGTGGTACATGATCTGTGTACGCAGGTTGATAGCAACCTGAACTTTGACCATCAAGTATCCACGGTAGTAAGGAAATCCTTCTATGTGGCACATCTTATAAGTAAAGGCATCACATTTAGATCTAAGGATAATTCCATTATACTCGGCCCTCTTCAGACCAATAATTGAGTACAATGCTCCCTTTTGCATGTACCTCACTAGACACCTGCAACAAATGGACAGCTGCAGAGGTTTCTTACCAGTAAATTACAGGGTACACAAAACAAGTCTTATACAGAGAGACTGAAAGCCCTGTCACTGTTTTCTGTCTCCTACAGGTTGCTGAGGGGTGATTTGTGCTTGGCTTAGAGGGCAGTCTCTTATGTAAATCAAACTGCACAAGGGTCACTCACTCCAGGGATCTTAACCTAGCCTCTGACATGTGCAGGTCATGCTGGAGAGATAGATACATCTACCAGAGACTGCCACTTCTCTGGAACAAGCTTCCAATTGGATCTATATTAGAACATCGAAGTTTCAAAACTTCGAATGTTCTCATATCGAACCCTATTCACAGAAACCAAATTTTTTCGTAGGGAAAGAATTTGGATGTCGTTTCTGTTGCTTTGTTATTTTCAGCGCTGTGGTGGAATGTCACGGGTCGGGTTCAGGTAAGTGTGTGATTGAGTGCGGGTTACGATAGTGAGCGTGAGGGGTAGTTAGGTGTGGAGTTAGGGTTAGAGGTTAGGTATATGTGTTGCGGTAGCGATTGTGGTTAGAGTTAGGGCCAAGTAGGTAGTTGGGTTAGGGCGCAGGTCTGGTGATGTGTGTGTGACCGGGTGTGGACATGAGGGGTAGGGAGTTAAGGCATTTGGTGGATGGGGTGTGTGCGATAGGTGACCTTAGGGTTAGGGTTTGTTTTAAGGTAGGTGGATAGTTAGTAGTGGTGTGTGTATGGTGAGTGTAGGGTTGGGTGTAAGATTTTTAAGTGTATATGTGTGGATTGCTGTTTGTTTGGTATATGTGTGTTTTGTGTATGTGTATTTTTGAATTTTTAAAAAAGGAAAAAATTTCTGTTGATGTTTTTTGTTTTTAGCTGAGCTGGGATAGTTCGATATAGAAACATCAAAGTTTGAAACTTCGATGTTCTAATATAGACCCTTCCAATTCACATGAAACAGAGCATCTCCTTGGCTCTCTTCAAATGCAAACTAGATCAATGGATGGGTGACTGCAAATTTACTCCTGAGGTGGCACCCATGTCCATCCTGGACAGAAGAAGTGGTTATTAGCTACCAAAGACCCTTATATCTGCAAACTTCACTCACCTAACCACTGACAGTTGGGGCAACTCAGGATCAGGTATAGGCCTAGGGGCCGCTAGCCTAGTAACTGTCTATGAACCTATGATTGGCTTGGCTTGTAAGGCCTCTAGGGCCGTTAGCCTAGTAACTGTCTATGAACCTATGAGTCTACTTATGTATGGATGTTCATTTGCATCTCATATGAATACTTTAAGATCATAGGTATTATCACCCCTCACACATGCAGCAGAATAGATCTGTATTATCACTATTCCACTCATCATCATCTTCTTTTGGCTGTTCCCGTTAGGGGTCGCCACAGCAGATCACCTGTTTCCATTTCTTCCTGTCCTCTGCATCTTGCTCTCTCACACCAACCACCTGCATGTCCTCTCTCACCACATCCATAAACCTTATCTTAGGCCTTCCTCTTTTCCTGTTACCTGGTAGCTTCATCCTTAGCATCTTTTTCCCAATATACTCAGCATCCCTCCTCAGCACATGTCCAATGACTCCAAACCTTCCAACCTGGGCTGACCCTGTAATATACTTATTCCTAATCCTGTCCACCTTCGTCACACCCAGTGCAAATCGTAACATCTTTAATTCTGCCACATCCAGCCCAAACCCCTGCCTTTTTGTCAATGCCACTGTCTCCAACCCATATAACATAGCTGGTCTCACTACCCTCTTGTAGACCCTCTTACAGGTACTCGTTTGTCACAAATCACTCCTGACACTCTTCTCCACCCACTCCATCCTGCCTGTACTCTCTTCTTCACCTCTCTTCCACACTCACCATTACTCTGAACTATTGACCCCAAGTATTTAAACTCATCCACCTTCGCCACCTCTTCTCCTTGCATCCTCACCATTCCTCTATCCTCCCTCTCATTCACACATATATATTCTGTCTTAATCTTGCTGACCTTCATTCCTCTTCTCTGTAGGGTATATCTCCATCTGTCCAGGGTCTCCTCCACCTGTTCCCTACTCTCACTACAGATCACAATGTCATCTGCAAACATCATAGTCCACGGGGACTCCTGTTTGATCTCGTCTGTCAACCTGTCCATCACCATTGCAAATAAGAAAGGGCTCAGAGCTGATCCTTGATGTAACCCCACCTCCACCTTAAACGCATCCGTCACTCCCACCGCAGACCTCACCGCTGTCACACTACCCTCGAACATATCCTGTACCACTCTTACATACTTTTCTGACACTCCTGACTTCCTCATACAATACCACAACTCCTCTCTAGGCACCCTGTCATATGCTTTCTCTAAGTCTACAAAAACACAATGCAACTCCTTGCGACATTTTCTGTACTTCTCCATCAACAATCTCAGAGCAAAGATGACATCTGTAGTGCTCTTTCCTGGCATGAAACCATACTGCTGATCACTAATCATCACGTCCCTTCTTAACCTTGCTTCCACTACTCTTTCCCATAACTTCATGCTGTGACTGATCAATTTTATCCCTCTGTAGTTACTACAGCTCTGCATACCACTCTTATTCTTAAAAATCGGTATCAAAAAACTTTTTCTCCATTCCTCAGGCATCCTCTCATTTTCTAAGATTTCATTAAACAATCTGGTTAAAAACTCCAGTGCCATTTCACCTAAACACCTCCAAGCTTCCACAGGTATGTCATCTGGGCAATAGCCTTTCCATTCTTCATTCTCTTCATAGCTATCCTTACTTCCTCCTTGCTAATCCATTGTACTTCATGATTCACTATCCCTACATCATCCATCCTTCTCTCCCTCTCATTCTCTTCATTCATCAACCCCTCAAAGTACTCTTTCCATCTCCTCAACACACTCTCCTCGCTTGTGAGTATGTTTCCCTCATTATCCTTTATCACCTTTACCTGTTGCACAGCTTTTCTAGCTCGGTCCCTCTGTCTAGCCAATCGATACAGGTCCTTTTCTCCCTCCTTAGTGTCCAACCTTTCATACTACTCTTCATATGCCTTATCCTTAGCCTTCGCCACCTCTCTCTTTGCCATGCACCTCATCTCCTTATATTTCTGTCTACTTTCTTCATCTCTCTGACAATCCCACTTTTTCTTTGCCAACCTCTTTTTCTGTATACTCTCCTGTACTTCCTCATTCCACCACCATGTCTCCTTGTCGTCCTTCCTCTGTCCAGATGTGATACCAAGCACCTTTCTAGCCATCTCCCTTACTAGCTCTGCTGTAGTTACCCAGCTATTTGGTAACTCTTCACTGCCACCCAGTGCCTGCCTTAACTCATCCCTGAACTCCACCTCACAATTACCCTTTTTCAATTTCCACCACTTGATCCTTGGTGCTGCCCTCACACTCCTCCTCTTCTTGATAACCAATGTCATCCTACAAACCACTATCGTATGCTGCCTAATGACACTTTCTCCGTTCACCACTTTACAGTCTCCAATCTCCTTCAAACTGGCCCTCCTACATAAGATATAATCCACCTGTGTGCATCTTCCTCCACTCTTGTATGTCACCCTATGCTCCTCTCTCTTGTTAAAATACGTATTCACCACAGCCATGTCCATCCTTTTCGCAAAATCCACTACCATCTGACCTTCTTTGTTTAACACCATACCTACCCATCACTTCCTCATCCCCTCTGTTCCCTTCACCAACATGCCCATTGAAATCTGCTCCAATCACCACTCTCTCACCCTTGGGTACAGTCATCACCACTTCATCCAATTCACTCCAAAATTTTTCTTTCTCATCCATTGCACACCCAACTTGTGGAGCATACGCACTTACAACATTCATCATTACACCATCAATTTCCAGCTTCATAAACATCACTCTGTCCGACACTCTTTTCACCTCCAAAACACTCTCAGCATACTGTTCCTTCAGAATAACTCCTATGCCATTTCTCCTCCCATCCACACCATGATAAAACAATTTGAACCCACCTCCGATACACCTAACCTTACTCCCCTTCCATCTGGTCTCTTGCACACACAATATACCAACCTTCCTTCTGTCCATCATATCAGCTAGCTCTCCCTATACCAGTCATACTGCCAACATTCAAAGTTCCGACCCTCACTACCACAGTCCTAGCCTTTCTCCTCTCCTCCTGCCTTCGGCCATGTCTTCCGCCTCTTCTCCTCCTTCACTATTCCACTGTACTGTCAAATTACTGTGTATCATCACCTGCATACACACAGTTGTCTTCTTCCTGTAGATTCCTCACTATGCAGAACAACTACTTAATACAAAAAGTACAAACAATTATCTTTCTTTTGCAGTTTCTTAATTAAAATATTTCCCTGCAGTTCCTGTTTTTTGAAGTGCTGAAATATTCTCTTGGGTGAGAAGATCTTTTAAGGGCTAAGAAGACCTCTGCCTGTGATACCACTCCACCTGTCAAGTATTACACCTTAAAGAGTGTCTCCTCAATACACAACCAATTTACTTACATTGTTTTCTTCTTTGGGGTGGATTGTATTATTTCTTTTTTATGAGCCATAAGAATGAATTATGGACCAGATTGCCAAACATTTTATGCTCATGGCAAAAAGCTGCTCCAAGCTTCTGTTTTTTTTTCAGTATCAACAATTCCAAAAGATGGCTTAAACAGTACCTCATTTAATGTATGTAAATGAGGAATGAAGTAAGCCTTTATGGACTGTGCTTATGTCCTGTTCCAAAGGAATTAGTGGAACTGCTGCCACAGACTGAGTTGGTAAAGCATGGTTAAAAGTCATGGATGATGTGTAAAGAACCCTGCCCAAACTGTGGTAGCATTAATATATACATTGTACTATTTGAACAGGTGCACTTTTAATGGATTTGAAACTGACATGTGGCACGGTTTAGCTATGTCCTTGCAACTCTTCATTTCATATGTGCGTTTACTGCAGTCTACTCCCAAAGTGTCCAAAATATATGAAAACTCTTTTCTTATGTGTGGACATTTACAGTGTCAGTGTGCCTCAGTATATTTTCTTTAGATATATATATATATATATATATATATATATATATATATATATATATATATATATATATATATATATATATATATATATATTGTTTTTTATATGGGTCTAGGACTATTCACTGAAAGCACATTTCACTGAAACACATTTGACTGTGCACAATTCACTGAAAGCTCAATTCACTGAAAACACAATTCACCGAAACACATTTTACTGAAAGTTATATATGGCCTTTTCCCCACTGTAGTGTGACCCTGGAGTTAGTATATATAGCAAGGGGGTGGGGAAATGTGTTTCAGTAAATTGTGTTTTCAGTGAACTGAGCTTTCAGTGAATTGAGCTTTCAGTGATTTGTGCACAGTCATTTGACTTTCAGTGAAATGTGCTTTCAGTGAATAGTCCTAGACTCATACACACACACACACACACACACACACACACACACACACACACACACACACACACACACACACACACACACACACACACACATTTCCTGTCTTAACTGTTATAAACTCTCTGTCTTTCCTTGTGCATACATGAAATAGGTTTGCCCATCTTGGTTGTACACATTTGCATAAATGTTCAGAACAGCCTCTCACTCCCTCTACACCCTATTCTGGTACAGCCTGGATTTTCCAATACTCTTCATGTAATCATCAGTTGTAGTGGTGTACGTTTGTTCCCTGGTAACTTTAATGAATGTTTTGCACACTCCTTCACGTCAGCTTTTTCTTGCATCCCTTTTCCCTTCTTGTTTTATGTAGTACATCCTGTATAATGACCACACCACTGACAAGCCTCTGCAGTCCCATAGCTGCACATCATAGGGTGCTTTATCCAGGCATGACTGGCTCTTAATACATTATTTCCTCTTGACTGATACCAGGCACCATCAGACAGTGCCAGAATATGTCATGTGCAGACAATATGAATCAATAACATAGAATGATATAATTTCTGTATCTGCCATTGGTGTAGCTCAGCTGTGTTGGAGCAGGGACTGTGTTTTGTATTCCATGCAGTGTTAAATTGCCCCTGCCATTCTATTACTTATTCTGTTGGAAATATGTCTTTATGAAACAATTAGAGCAGCAAGGACATCACAACAGAGAGCCTTCAGAACAGTATCTTAATGTTTTGAAATCTGGTCTTATATCTGGATGGTATTGATAAACATTAAATAGATTTAAAACTATAAAAAAATGAAAGAAGTGGAAATGGCCTGATCTAATGAGACATTTAACTTTAGTGACATTCACAAGACCACAATCATCTCCAGAAAGTGTACATTTTGATAGCACTGTCTTTCTTAAAGTCACATAGTTCCATTTAGTATATGCTTCATATCTCCTCTCAAGGTGAAGAAGAAAGCTATGTACAAGATAAAGGAAAAACATGGACAAGGTGGACTATCAAAACTAATTTTGCTAGCAGTATCTGCTGTTTTTTTCCCTGTTTGTCCTATAGTATGCTAGCCTATATAAAATATATATTTGCTGTTCAGAATGTAGACACTCAAAAGGTGGTCCCATTCAGAAGATCGATGTTTTAGACAGTTGAACTTCATATGGTCGAGACCATGTAGTCAACATTCCGAAAAGTCAAAGTATTTGTATGGAGGTAGCGGTACAGTGGGGATTAGGGAATTTACCCTTTTCCCCACTGTAGTTTAATCTCAGAGTTGGTATATATAATTTGCAGGGGTATGGAGAATGCAGCGGAGCTTGCCTCCTGCAAAGACACAGATTTTGTTTATTTTGTTAAGCATGATTTTTTGGAAAGTCAATCATATGGTCTCAACCATATGAAGTTCAACTATTTGAAAAGTTAATCTTCTGACATAGATCCCTCTGTAGAGCATCATCAGAGTGTAGACAGATCAAAAGGTAGACAGCTGAGAAGGTAGACAGAGGTAAGGGGATTGTATTAAGGGTAGGAATGTGATTGTGCTAGTGTTGGCAGGTTAGTGTTAAAGTAAGGATTAGGTAAGGGAATAGCTTTACTGTTTAGCATGCTTATTAGTGATTATGTGTTTGTGCCTGCCTTGTATAGTGGTAGTGTTATGGAAAATTTTTTCTAAGGTAATGTGCAAGGTTAGGAGCAATGGCAGGATTAGGGTTTGGTAAGGGGATAGCTTTAGTGCCCTGCATGTTTGTTGGTGCATTTGTCTGTGTCTGAACCTGTTTTGTGTAGTAGTAGTAGTAGTGTTGCAAACAAAGTTTTCTAAGGTATGATGCAGGGTTAGGGTTTGGGGTAGGGTTAGGGTTAGCATGCATTAGTAAGGTGGGTCAGAGCATCTGTGTGTGTATCTTTTATATATACATCCAAAACTGATACAGCACTCGTGTAATAAAATCCACAGCATAAACAAAGTCAAATGCTCATTTATTAAATCACATTTACCAATCAACAATCAAGCAGTCTGGTAGGAAAATGCTCCCAAGCAAACCCATTTCACCCACTGGCATTATCAGTGCCATGGATCTACTTCTGCTTACCAAAATCCCACTTCTTTGAACTTTATAACAATGAGATCAAGTTGCCAAAGATATAGTTTCACGAACACACGGATCACCATAAAATAACTCCAGGAAGTTAACCACTTGGCCACCATGATGAACTTTGCCCTTTACTCCACTATAGTGAATTCTCGGAGTTGGTATATTTAGTTAAAGGGGTGTGGGGGGTGCAGCCCCCCACTTGGGTGGGTTTGATTTCCTTCAGTTTGTTGTTGAAGTGTTGCTGAACAAGTGGTTCATTTCCTGGAGTTATTTTATGGTGATCCGGGTGTTCATGAAACTATCCCCCAGAGTCTCGAAAGCTTGCACATCGTGCAACATCGGTGCAGGAGCTCAAGCAGGCAATATGTCTGCCGTGCGATCCAGGAACAGCCTGCAGGGGTGCACACGAGTGCTCCTGCACTAATCCTGCATGGACTAAGCCCTGGTGTGCAAATCACCCTATTTGCAGGAGAAATCTATGCAAATGAAGTGATATTGCAATCCAGGAAGCTTGCAACAGTCCGTGCAGGATTAGTACTATCTGCAGAAATGTACTCTGTTAGTAACCGAGTACATTTCTGCAAAATCCAAAACGGAGCTGTGACAGCTCCAAGTAAAGGCTGCATATCATGTAATAAGCATGCCAATGGCCAAGTATAAGGACATTGGCATTGCAAACATAAAAAAAAAAAAATACAGAAATCAACTTTTATTTTTTTTAGCCAATCTCGGCTGTTTAAGTGTAAGTCAGAGGCGCGCAAACGGGATCGGGGGCAAAATAACAAAATGAACCTAAATTAAGCATTCTAACTAAAATTAGTATTCTGCCATGCAAGTCAATGGCAGGCAGAAGACAACATGGCCAGTGAGTAGTGGTTGCTAAGGGGGGAGGCTCAGTGTGAGACATGTAACTATGCTTGAGCAAGCAATCCTATGCAAATGAGGGGGAAGGATAGTGAATCCCAGTTTTCCCCAGCATGTGAGCCAGGTCCCAACAGTGTAAGAGTAGGAATAGCTTGGTGCAAGCCTAGGCGTTAGTTGACATCATGGGGGTGTGTGTCAGGCATACTGTAAGCGGATTGGAGCCCTGTGGCTGGGGTGTGCTCCTAGCTTAGCACAGCTAAGCTAGAAGGTGTGTCTAAACCTGCCTAGCACTCTTTGCAAAGCCTAAGCAGGTGTGCGCACCAGGTTTTACAGGAAGAAAAAAGAAGTTAAACCAGGAAATAGCAGCAGTGTGCACATTTGAGCACTCTGTTTGTGCAGTGCGCACACGGGCTTAAACAGGAAGGCAGTGGGAAGGGAAAACAGCAGCAGGAAGGTAATTAAAGAGAACTAGATTAGCTGGCAGGTGAAATGTATCAGAATCAGCCAATTACACAGGCAGCAGACCAGCCCAGGCCAGAATACTACTATAAACTATGCAAACACCTTTCCCTCTTTTTTTTCCCACACTCTACACCACTGGTATAAACAAGCAAAGAACTTTTAACACTCACAACAGCAAAATGAGAGGGGCTGCAATAGCTATCATACAACAACTTGTGGAGGAGGCTGAGGGTGGTGAGGATGTGAATGCTGTCGACCAACCCACAGTGAGGATACGGAGAAGAGTGTACAGACCCAGGGTAACCTACTAGGGGCTACATGAGCTGAAGATAGTGGACCACTATAGGGTGGACAGGGACCTCCTACAGCAAATTGTTGAGCTGTGCCGGCCACACCTGACACACAGAACTAACAGAGGGGAACCCATCCCAGTGGATACCAAGGTATGTGTAGGCCTACGAATACTAGTCACAGGTACCTTCCAAAGGCCAACTAGGGATATAATGGGGTTTTCACAGGCATCAGCATCCAGGGCACTCCACCAGTTCTTGGATGCCATGTCAGCACATGTCAGTGAGCACGTATATTTCCCCAACAACTGTGAGGCGTTGGCCAGCAATATGCAACTGTTCACCAAATAGAAGAATACCCTGTGGCAGTGGGTGCTATAGACTGCACACATATGCATCAAAGCACCACCCGGTGAGCAGGGTAGAGTCTCCATCAACCTCAAGGGCTTCCCCTCCATCAACTGCCAGTTCGTGTGCGATGCCCAGGGCATAATAATGAATGTGTGTGCTGGCTGCCCTGGAAGCTATCATGATTCCCACATCTGGCATCTGATGCAGCTGTACCAGAGATTTGCCAATGGGGACATCCCTGACAGTCACCTAGTGGGGCATGCTGGATACGCACTGGAGCCGTGGTTGATGACACCCATCAGAAATGCACACACACCCAAACAAGAACTCCGTAATGAGGTACACGCATAGACCAGAATTATAGTAGAGCATGTGTTTGGGATGCTCAAGTCACGGTTCCAGTGCCTAGACACATCCGGTGGAGCCTTGCAGTACTCACCAGCTACATGTACCCAAATTGTCCTTGTATGTGCCATGCTACACAATATGATCCTGCAGAAACAGCTGCAGCAGGAACAGCACGGGGCAGGGCCACACAGCCCCCCAACATTGCCAAGGCCTGCACAGGCACAAAGTGACTCAGAGGAGGAACAACCTGAGCCTGCCCCAGTAGGCAGAAGGAGGCATGCCCAGTATGCCCTGGCCTTGGCAAAGAGGCAACGCATAGCACATACACTGACACAGGAGGGACCCAGGGAATAACACCTCTCTCTGATTCTCACATACAGTAAAAGGGATGCGAAACATTACACTACCTGTGCTTAACCATGTGTAGGGAGTGTACTATGTGCATCTGACATAGGCAGCCCTGTAGCATCACCCTCAATACTGGGACACCCACAAGGTAAGTGACTCATACATGCCAGTCAGGGGGGTTCACATACCCAACAACAGTCACAGCCAGCAGGACAGGTGTAGACAAACACAAACAAAGGCTGTGCTATGGCCTCTGAATGAGGCCTATGGGTAACCTCCCCCAAGCCTACACAGACAGACTACAGCAGGTCTGGCAGTGGGATGTCAGTTCTGTAGGGTAGGAAGTCAAAAACTAATATGTAGATAATTAAAAGCTAAGATCTGTAGTACACTGGTATGCCTCTAGTCAGCACGATAGGTAAGACTACAGACTGAAATGGAGTATCAGACATACCAGTACAGTCCTAGCAAATGTGTACAAGTGTCAGGTGTGCCCCCCCATCATACGTAGAAATGTAGTCACAGTCAGGTGTGCCCCCCCCAATCCTGTGTAGAAACGTAGAAATAGGTGTGCCCCCTCCATCCTACGTAGAATTGTAGTAACAGTCAGGTGTGCGCCCCCCCAATCCTGTGTAGGAATGTAGAAATAGTCAGGTGTGCCCCCCATCCTACGTAGAAATATAGTAACAGTCAGGTGCCCCCACCGCCCCCACAATCCTGTGTAGAAATAGTCAGGTGTGCCCCCCCACCCATCCTTAGCAGAAATGTAGCAACAGTCAATGCCAAATGATCGACGGATACCCTGCAGAGACAACATGCTACCTGTAGGTGTACAACACAAAGGTCAGCACTGCAGTACAAATGAACTGGACTCGATCCACACATTCAATACAGACGGCCATACTGGGCATGCCCACACACTTAGAGAAATGAAGGCAATGTCAGTCAACAACATACTGAAAGGTCATACTGGGCATGCACACACACTTAAACACATGAAGGCCATGCCTGCAAACACCAGTGGACCAGACATATCTGGCAGCCGCAGATGTTAGCACAGACACTCTTCAGTATGTACCACTCATGCTTTGCACACCCAGTGGATAGGTATACAGGCATATATGTAAGGACAACACACTATAATAAGTCAAAGGTAGACATACATAGATGTGTGGAAGAGGGTGACTGTGACAAGGAGCCACCCAGCACACAGCCAAAGGTCCACAACCACACAAGGGTCAGATGTCACTCACTGCAGATAATAGCCACCGGTATCTGACAGCATTACAGAGTATGCGGTGCATGTGCCAGCTGTGCAACATGACTGTTCAAGGAAGTAGTCATCTAGCAGCTGTATACACGTACCTGTGAAATATGACCCAGGTTGTGCCCACATGTGGCGGGTCAACCCCTAGATGAATGGGTTATGGCCCATGCACACACACTGCCCTCCCCATAGCCCCACTATGACAAGCATGCTGAGGTCATCCACTGTGAAATAGACTTTTGGGAGAGTTTTAGCCCAGCAATCTCCGTGACGTGTCCCATAACTGTGTACTGCTGTAGTTTGATAAACTAGTTAGGTAGGAGTTTTAACCCCAGCCTTGGCAATTGTGTGTGTGTTTGTGTGTGTGTCTGTCTGACTGTCTGTGTAAAGAGCAATGTTTTTTAAGGTAGTCACACTCCCTACAATTGAAATGCTCTACTTTGGTAAGGCCACTGATAGGTTCATAGGTTGGTACTGGGCTGTCTGCCCGAAGGCATATATTAGCCCAGCCACGTTGTGCGGTATTCACCGCCCCTTTAGTAGTTCCCTAGACCCTTGTACTAGCAGCTAGTACCCTTGGCCCCTATCTAGTAGTGCTGTTGGTCTGATCCCCGGTGTGAACTTTCTGTTACCCATCCACTCATCAAGGTTCCTCTTGAAGAGTGATAGTGAGGGACTCTGCTTATGTAGATCGGGACCCTGTTCCATAGTAAGGGAAGTCTCTGCGAAGGGCATCTATCCCTCCGGCATGTTTTATTCATTGTTGTGTTGAGGTTTATATCCCTAGAGCGTGTAGCTCGAGTAGATTTGATTTTGCTAAGATGGAGCATGTTCAACAATTCTGGGTTGGACGTGGCTCTGTACGTTAGACAGAAATACATCTCTGGGAAGGTTGTATTCCAGTAATCTCTGTAGCATGTGCCATAACTGTGTACTGCTGTAGTGTGATAAAATAGTTAGATAGGAGTTCTAACCCCAGCCTTGGCAACTGTGTGGGTGTGTGTCAGTCTGTCCCTGTCTGTGTAGAAAGCAATGCTTTTTAGGGTAGTCACACCCCCTGCAATCTAAATGCTCTACTTTGGTAAGGATGCTGATGTCATCCACCTAGAAATACACCTCTGGGGAGGTTTTAGCCCAGTAATCTTTGTAGCGCATCCTATAACTGTGTACTGCTGTAGTATGATAAATTAGGTAGGTGTTCTAATCCCAGACTTGGCAAGTGTGTGTTTGTGTGTGTGCCTGTCTGTGTAGGGAACAATGCTTTTTAGGGTAGTCACACTCCATACAATCCGTATGCTCTACTTTGGCAAGGCACCTTGATGGGGAGGGGTGTTTAGATATCGGAAGCCCACAAGCCCCCTAGTGGTAACAGTGGGACTGAGGTCCCCACCCATGGGCAGTCACCACTGCACCTTCACAGCCCTGAAGGTGGCTGTGCTGGGAGCCGAGCCGCAGAGCCAGGCTGACTTTCTAATTGTGACACGTGGCCCTCGAGCTGGCGTAGAAGATCACCAACCTGCTCATTGATCGCTCTACGCACCATGACCCCGACCTGGCGATGGGTGACAGGTGCCTGTCCGCACCCACTCCCAAGGGGGGGTGAGCCCTATCCCCTGAGGTGGTTCCACCTGAAGGTGGTGCAGGACCAACAGACAGGGAGGTACTGGGTTGGGTCCCAGACATGCTGGTGCCTGCTGCCTCGGCCAGCTGAGGTGGGACAGGTGGGTCCGCTGGGACTGGCCTTCCCAAGCGTGCTATAGTGTTTGTATGTCAATTAACAAGTAGTATGTTCCTGTACTCCACATTGTTTTCCTAGTCAGTGCTGTTATCTGTACCTGACAAGTCTTACTACACTACCCTGTAGGCCTATATTGGGCACTGATATGGCTGTCAACATCATTACACATGAACCAATTTTACCTGCAGTATACACCTCTTACCTGGTATACCTGTGGAGGGAATATTTGTTAACACTGACTAACTGTTTGTACACATACTCCCGCATTCCAGGTTGATGTTTTGCACTATGCTATCCAACTCTTTCTGCACAGACTCTGGCCATGTGTTGACCACATGCTGGTGTGCCTGGACATATCTAGAATATTGCCGTCTTCCACCTTTAGTGACCTGACACACACATATACATGCTTTCCTACACAGTTATATTATGTAGCACAGTGTGGATGACAGTGACCAATGATACTTCATTATTCAGAGAAACTGCAACACTCACAATCCCCTACAATACCAGGGTGGACGGTACCAATACAGGTTATATTGGTCTGTATTTCTCAGCACAGTGTTCGTATCCAATGTACCTGTGGGAGTAATGTTTGTTAGCACTACCTGACTGTTACCACACAAGGTTCCAGATTACACATTAGTATTATGCACATACATCTCACTCTGTTACTCTGGTCAAAGCTTGACAACATGGGAGTGTAGATAGGCCATACTTGAAATATTACTCTCCTAACAGTTTCTGGGGTTGCTACAGTGACAGGTGTGTTCTCATGATGGTTGACAATTACTTGTATTCCCTGTTTGCTGGCTACACATCTGGGATCATTTCACAGACTTACCAGGCGGACAGGCAGCAGATATGGGCAGATATACTGGACATTCTGGCCTCATGTGTACAGTTGTGGGGTATGGATCTGTATGCAGTCTAATTCCACTCCCAGGATTCAGATCATGGCTGTGTCTGCTACAACTTAAATACTGCCCATCATAGTTGTGTCTGCTATATTGATATTGCCGTGTATCTCCAATCTGCTTTCTGTCTTATTAATCCCCTTTGCTTATGCATTCTAACTTTGTATAACAACACTCTTATATAGAATTCCTAGACAGTTATATGTTGTAAGACAGTGTGGGTAACAGTGATGTTTAATACCTCATTATTCAGAACAACTGCATGTCACTCTTTTATTTCTGGGCACAGCGTTGGTATCTGACAGACCTGTGGAGGAATATTTATTAGCACTACCTGAATGTTCCCACACACAGTACCAGATTCCACATTGCTATTATGCACATACATCTCACGCTGTTACTGTACACACTCTGGCCACAGCTTAACAAGTTGGGGTGTAAATGGGACATACGTGGCTTCTTAGTCACATAAGGTATTGGGGAGTTGCTAGTGTGCCAGGTTTGTTGTCATAGATGCGTGTCAATCATTTGTATTTCCTTTTTGCTGCCTATATGTTTGGGATCATCCCACTGATTTCCAAGGGGGACAGGTTGATAGGCATTAGATATGGGCCACTTTAATATACATTCTGGACATATCTGTACAGTTGTGGGGTATGATTATGTATGCAGACTACTTCCACTGGCAGGATTCGAACCGTGGCTGTGTGTGCTAAAAAAAAAAAACAATTCACATCTCAGTTGCATGTGCTGTTCGGTTTTTGTTGTCTGCATTTTCCCGGTTTACTGTCTATGTGTCTCTTAGTTGTACTAAATGGCCTCTGGGGATTACACCTGTCATATGCAGGCATTCCTACACATTCAATTTATGGTGCATAACAGTGCTTAATACTACAGTACTATTACATGATTGCAAATCTACATTACCATATGATACCAGAATATACACATGCAGTCCAGCAGTTAGACCTGTTTTGTCAGGATATTACACTTTTATTGCCATACAAACAATATGAGACTCTTCATGCCATATTCTCTAGTGTATGCAGTACGTGCCTTGAACAATACAGGTTTTATACTAGCAATAAATGTACCAGTACTTATATTTTTATTTTCTATGACAGTGAAAGCATGAGTATTACTGACCTGCCTTGCGTCGCAACCGCTCCAGGCTGCAAATGTGGGCCTCCTGGTTCGCGGCCCACTCCGTTGCAGCTGGGGGGAGCTACAACCAGTTATGAGCTGTATTGCCACCTCTTGGGTTTATGTAGGGCCAATTTCTCGCATTTTTCTGTGATTGGCCGGTTTTGAAAAGGCTAAGCTATGGGCAAACCTGCTTACCTAAGGTTGGCATTGTTTAAAGGGGTATACCACTGGCCACAAAGAGTTAGCTGGTCTACAGATTGCTCACACCTCCTAAGCTGGCCTGTGCAATGCTTAGCATTGCCTACATTACACATTCATTATAATGCCTTCTTGGCATTGTGTTAT
>NC_056735.1:353142151-353179651 GCF_019279795.1 Protopterus annectens | reverse complement strand
TGCCAGAACCAGAAAAACTATTGGGGAAAAGGCCCTATTTTACTTATAGGAACAGCATACATTTGAGGAGACAACTTTGTTATAAAGATTTTAAGATTGATACTAGGACATATTGTACTGTAAAGAAAGGGACACTTCCCTGCTATAATTGTACTTGTAGTAGCCCTTGTCTTCTATCTGACGTTGAGCACCCAATAACTAGAAATAGATATAGTATAAAATGTCAGACAACTTGTAATACAACATTTTTGTTTATTTAGGTACATGTACAAGATGCACATGTTTCTATGTGGGTAAATGCTCTAGGCGGTTAAAAGACCGAATTATAGAGCATAAGTCAGATATAAGGAGAAATGTGATGACAAATGCTTTAGCTAAGCATGTTAGTGAATATGGTGTTGAACACACCTTTAAATTTAAAGTTTGGGAAGTTTACAAAAATATAAGAGGGGGGTGATATGATTAATAGATTGGATATAGGTGAATATGGGTGGATATCCAGACTAGAAGCTGATAGGTTTCCTGGTTTAAATAACATGGTTACCATAAAGCCTTATTTAGTTGAAAAGCAAATTAAATACAAGTAATATGAAAATACATATGTATTAATTCTAAATGTGTGCTAACATGCTCTGCAAGCATATATAGTTATTTTTTATATTGTATTGTTGTTATTACTTATTTTTAGATTAATTATTTGTTAATATGATGTGTTTTTTTATTGGTTGGCTGTGTCGTGCTATTATGCTTTTGAGAATATAAAATGAGATGACTCTAAGTGAAATATATTCTTTGATAACTCAAGAAGGGTACATCTCAAAAGTTTTTATCTGGTTTAAATAAATTAAGCGGTTCTACTTTGTGAGCCTTTTTTCTATTGGATTTTGCAACACTGTTCCTGGTGGTTTACTGCAGTTTGTTCGGTTATTTTTACATCTTCTCTTCATTTAGCCTGGTAAGGGGGACAGCAGTATGTTTTATAATGGAATTCCCAATAACTAGAATGTTTGGCTGTGTGGTGTGTTGCCTTATGGACTTAGAAACGGGTGTGCTATGATTTTCAGAGTTATGTGTTTTGTGAGGTACTGTCTTGTTTGAATGTGCACAGGGTCACTGAGAGATGCTTTTAGGGGGTATTGTAGGTTTGGGTAGCTTACAAGTGAGTACCTCTGCATATATGGGTCTATGTGTTTGTTCCTTAGTGCTGGCAGCGAGTGTTTTGGGTGTAATGCTAACAACCTAATTTGCATTTTTGTGTGTGTATGTGAGAGCTTTGCCTCCAATTATATTGCGTATCTACATCTCTCATGCACTGTGTTTGTTTTAAAATTAAAAGGTTGTCAGTAAATATGAGGCAGTTACTACACTGCCTCAGGATGCCCATATTCACCAGGCCAGAAACAGAGATGACAGGGAAGTGACTATCCATTATACCAGATCATTAGTATATGGTTAGGAGTAGGGGAGAGTCACTTAAAAGTCTAAGTGAGAGTGTTTAGTAATATACTATTAGATGACCCACTGTGGTACTGCCCTCTGCACAAACTGGCAGTTCTTTGAGCAGCTGAGAACAGTGGGAGACTATGGAGAGTAGAGGATTTTAAACTGAAGAAGTTTGCTTATATGCAAGACACAAGTAGCAGCATTTGCATGATGCACAAACGCAAGGCTTTTATACAACTGGGATGAACGACTTTTGCACAGGCCAGTCAGATAAACGCACAATAAGACTTCCACCAGCAGTTCCCAACTTGAATGGGTTGAATCAGCTCTCTGCTCCCAACAGATTGGAAAAACCCTATTCATGTAAAACAAACTGGTTTTGAGCTCAAGTGCAGTAACAAGTGTTTTACAACAAACAGCAGGATTCCTGCAGTATCAGGAATCCTTGGAAATAAGTTCACTAACCCTGATAAATGTTTACAAAACACAAAAAAGTGCACAAACATAGGAGAACTTCAACAAATACAGAAAAAATGTTGGCAAACTCAGGAGAACTTTGGCAAACTCAAAACAACTTTTCCAGTATCAGAGGAGGTTATGAAATATCAGAATACTGTTAAAACAACCTAAGAATATTACAGTAACAAACAGATGACATTTCTTTAATAAGTGCAAGCTGAAAAACAGTGACAAATTCAACAAAATCAACAAATGCAGCGCAGAAGAGACAGAGCAAGTGCAAAAAGT
This sequence comes from Protopterus annectens, assembly GCF_019279795.1. NCBI lineage: Eukaryota > Metazoa > Chordata > Ceratodontiformes > Protopteridae > Protopterus > Protopterus annectens. The sequence goes on along the minus strand of NC_056735.1, from coordinate 353,177,461 downwards.
AGTCATATCAGCTTTGTAGGCCCAGATGGGTTTAGAAGCAATGTTTTGTGTGTGTGTGTGTGTGTGTGTGTGTGTGTGTGTTTGTGTGTGTGTGTGTGTGTGTGTGTGTGTGTGTGTGTGTGTGTGTGTGTGTGTATGTGTGTGTGCTTGTGTCTATTACTTGTATGGGAGTTTGCAATAGATTGTACCAAATGTGTCTGATGGCTGTGAGCTGAAACATGTTATAGATACTATTATTTATTTATAGTCAAGTGTCTGAAGTATATATTGTCAATAAAGTAGCTTTAATTGGTGGGCAAGGAGGCAGTCTGTGGATGAAACAGACTGACTCCTACTGTTATTTGATCACATTTTAACAGTAAGTCTAGTGTCCCATGTCTAGTGGGAATTTGAGTGAAACAAGTTGAAATACATTTTTTGTGGCAGTTCATTTCTACTGAGATGTCTGAAGTATACACAGTCAGTAATAAGCTGATAATAAATGGGGAGTACAGAAGTAATCTGAGAATGAAAGGGCTTGACTACTGTCTTGTGTGATCTGTCTTGGCAGCTAGTGTGTGTTTGAATGACACAAGCTGAAATGCATTATTGTGACCATTATTTATTGTTTATTTAATCATATCAAACATCTAAGGTATACGCAGTCAATAAAGTGGTTTTAACTGGTGGAAACAGAGGCAGTCTGTGGATGATACTAACTCAATCCTGCTGTCATTTAATCACCGTTGGATAGTCATTGGCTCAGCAGGGCTTGTGTGGGTTTGAGTGAATCAAGTTGGAGTACATTATTGTGACCATTTATAATTTGATCACAGACAGCTGAAATGAGCAGTGAGATTCTCATCCTCAACGAAATGGCTGTAACTGCTGTAATGGCTTCATATATCTAAAATGAATTGTCTTTCTTGAAGTAGTTGTGGCATGTGGGACTTGAGGTTTGGAATAATGGTTAAGGTGTTTACTTTGCAGACATGAGGTACAGGCTTTGATTCTCATGTTTGAGGGAAATTGGCTAGGCTTGAAATGGCTCACCATAGCAGTTAGCCTAGTACTTACCTATGAACCTATGTATTCTGGAGTGGAAGATGACTGTTAGAAGACACTTAAACATATGCAGTAGTATATGACCTCTTATGTATGCAAGAATGTAGTTATGCTCAAAGCTGACCTTGCTGTAATATAACCCTTCCCATTCAAGTTTGACATAACTGCTCAGTTGCATTCTGCAGCCCTATCTTTGCTCTGAAGTCAGCATCTGCCAGTGCTACTTATATATATATATATATATATATGTGTGTGTGTGTGTGTGTGTGTGTGTCTCTCTCTCTCTCTCTCTATATATATATATATATATATATATATATATATAGATGTATATGTATATATAGCGAGAGAGGTCTGTTTATTGTTCTGTATTTCTGATGATTTCCACCATATGCATTTTAAATCAGTGATTGTGTAGTTGGGATCAGTCATAAGATATTGTTAACAAACGGTAGATGTAGCAGAGATATGGGTGAGATAATTGTTTTCATACATGCATCAGTTATTATTTAGGTTATTGCTCTTTCAGTTTCATCTGTGCATTACCCTACCTGTAGAGAGGATTAGGAGTCCACATAGATGATTTTTGCCTCTTGTTGCCTGACATATATGAATAATGTGATTTATTTGCATTGCATTTGCCTGAATCATATTATGGCTTGGTAGAGTACAAGCATTTGGAGTACTGACTATAGAACTACCTTGGAGTAGAGAATAAAGCTTACTGTTCCATTCCTTTGGAGTTGGTTAGCTTGAGGAATATCCATTTCTACTTGTCAGGGCAAAATATATTGGTAAAAAGTTCCACTTCACTGCCCAAATTCTTGTTGAATCTAGCCCAAGGTAAAGGGTTTCTTGTACCTATTCTGGAAGGCAGTTGTGACACTCTTGTGTTTTATTAACAAAACTAGAATCAATATGAAACACTATTAGAAAAAGTTGAGCAAGAAAAACTATAATGGTGAGGCTGATGAAAGCTACTTGGATTTATAACTGTGGTTATTGTCTCTACTGTAGATACATTTTCCTATTATATGCATATTTGTGAGGGGCTGTCCTTAGATTTGCCACAAGTAGCCACATTGTTTGGAGTTGAGAAGTATTGTGCATTTCACAGCATAGGTGGTGTTTATGTGGATCTGTATTCTAGCTGTAGCAGCTTTATAGCTGAGTGTGCCTTCAGGCGTTTCTGCAGTTACCTCCTACTGCATCTCCAGCCGTCAAACATCGCTTGTTCATAGTTGCATTAATAATTCCAAAATCATGTTACATACAAGGTATCAGAATATTTTTATTTTGAAACATACATGAAAGCAAACACAATTATATTGATACATGACCTCTGTCAATGAGTATTTGTTAGAACTGTAAGGTGATAACTTCATTTTTTAAAGGCTCAAGCCATACCTACTGGGAATTAAAGGTACACACTCAAAAGTGCTGTACTTGAGGAAATGAGTTAAGTGTAGGTAAGAGTGCATGGATTCTGTCACAGCATATATATGAGTGTTTGTATGCTAACAGAAAAAAAAAACAAAGATGACAACAATGTTGTTTGCAAATACTCAACAACAAGATGTGTCAGCTTCAGGAAATGTCTTTTTTTTTTAATGGATAATTTTAGATTAAATGTCAAGCGTGATGATTACAACAGCCCGTAGGATAAAAATAATTTAATTGCAGGTTAAGCTTGATGCTGGGCAGTCCTATATCAATGATCAAATTAATATAAGACCATTTTTAAGCTAAAATCACTTAAACAAAATAAGATCAGTTTCATTTTTTACTTGACAGTATTTTTATTGTTTAAATATTGTGACCACTTGCAATTTTTTAAATTTAAATGCATTTTAACACCATTATTTTATAGTCATTTCAAGTGTCTCAACTAAAGTTTAGTTTTGAAAGGTTAGTCTTATGTTCATTTCACACACCCCAGGTAATCTCACTAATATATATTTAAAATTTTTGCTATTGGCTTATTCATAATGTCATTTGATCAAAAATGTACTCAAATTCTTGGTTTTAATCCACTGTTATATGTCTTCATTAGCAGGTTTTCATGAGATTTACAGCTGATATATGTATAATGTAATTTTCCAATAAAAGTGTATTTAAACTTCTCATTTTTATGTCAAATCATTGTTGAATAAGTTCTTTTTGGTGTTGAACAGCTATTTTACAGTTAAGATAAAGGTTCTACAGCTATCATTGCATGTTTTTTTTTTTCTTTTTAGGAGGAACATTTATTTAAAAACTCTTCAAAGAGGGCATACCAGTCTATAACTGATGAAAAAAAAAACAAAAAACAGGCAGTGAGAGGCAGCAATGTTAAATGTTGCACCGTTGTGCTTCCCTTTTGTTAAGAAGGAAAATGAAGTGTGTGTGTGTGTGTGTGTGTGTGTGTGTGTGTGTGTGTGTGTGTGTGTGTGTGTGCGTGTGGGATGGGTGATCATTAAGAAAACACATCATGCGACTCTGCTGCAGTAAATATTGCAATGAAGCAGTGGGCTTAGGCATGCATGAGTGATAACAGAGCAAAGTTATTCTAGGGACAGTTCTGCTTAAAGAATCTTTGCTGCTGCAGTAATGACACTAACTGCATTATTGAACCGACCTCTGCATGAATGATCACATGACCCAAAGGAAAGTGACATGCAGACGGCATGTCCAGTGCTATGCATCTTGGCAGTCACACTGAAAATTTCCCACAGGTAAAGCTGCAGCACATATAATGGAACCACCGCAAAGTGCCAAATCATTTTATCGTGGAGCAACAGGATATACAAAAATGGGAAAGAGCAAGCAGAGGAACACAACAGAGAGGCTGTTGGAAGGGAAGAGGGGTTGGAGGAAGAAGAGTATACATTTTTGTGGGCACAGCTGCCCATTTTTTAAGAAGAGTAGAGGGAGAAGGTAGCAAGGGGAAAGTGCTGGTAGGATGGAAGAAGGACAGACAAACACACATATAACACGGACAAAACTTACACTGGAGGAAGTGACATATAAGGGGGTGCAATGATGGAAAGATGCAGACTGACAGTGGCAGACAACTAATAATGGGGAGGAGTGGACTAAAAATGGGATGGGGAGTGATGCAAAAGGTGGGGGAACACAATGATGGGGAGGGAGGGATGAGAAGAGCCTGCCAAACCAGTCAAGAGAAGATACCACAGAAGTGAGTCACCTCTGTTACTGATGTAAAGGGGAAGCTGTACCTGTGGCGATCTGATCGTTAGGGCCAGGCGAATGTGTAGTTCTGTCAGCTGCATGAGGAGCTGTTCCAGTGTGGGCCTTAAGCTTCTGGTCCACTTTGGCCCTCAGCAGCACTATGCAGGTTAAGTACAGAAAGCAAATAAGTGCAGTAAGCATCATTTACATTGGATATTCAGAAAGTTTCTTCACAAAATGTATGGCCATATCGTGGCTAATCAGTGACACGTATCATATGGTGTCTGTTAACACAATTTTTGACTCTTGCTACTTAATGACCCACAGCACTAGGTATCTATTAATGTATGCCCAGATCCTGGATAATTAATGAAACATAGCATAAAGGGCATACCTACAAGTCACTGCTGACTCTGCCATTGTGCATTTTTAGTGCAACTGTGTTTTATTGTTGTGTAATGTATTGTGCAAGCTGGCAGTACATTTTTGTTTTTTTTCCCCTTTACACTGTTGTGCAACCATGCAGTTGGTATATATAATTTTGGGAGAGGGGGCTTGCTGTCCAAATTGAGGGGTGCAGGAGGGCTCACCCCCCTGCAAAACAAGATTTTTTTGTATTTTTTATAATTTTTCTGTGTATAATTTACATTGAACAGTGAGCCAAAAAAACAGTGCTTTACGTTTGCATAGGTAAATCATCAAAAAGTGTTTGTTAGCATATGTTGTGACTCTGGCTACTTAACATCACACAGCACTGTGTGTCCCTTGGCCATTAAAGTATTCCAGAACCTGGCTAGTCAGTAACACATAACACAGAGTGCCTCTTAACTTATATTCTAAGTTTGGTGCCTTAGTGACAAGTAGCTCTTAGTGTCTGTTAATGTATGTTCAGACCCTAGCTTCTCGGTGACATGTAGCACAGGGTGCATATTAATGTGTGCTTAGAACCTAGCTACATAGTGACATGTAGCACAGGCTGTCTGTTAATACATGTTCAGATCGTGACTACTTAGTGACAGATTGCAGTGGGCACCTATTAATGTATGTCTAGGCCATGGCTATTCAGTGATATATAGCATAGGGCATTTATTAACATATATGTAGACCTTGGCTACTCAGTGACATGTAGCACTTGGTGCCTATTAATGTGTATCTTAACCTCAAATATTCAGTGATACACAGCATAAGATACCTGTGTTCAGTGACATGTACCATGGGGGTTACTGTTAATGTATATCCAGACCCTGGCTATTCAGTAATCCATAACACAGGGTACTTATTAATGTATCCGTAGATCCTGACTACTTTATGACACATAGGTACCTATTAACGTGTGTCCAGACCTTGACTACTTTGTGACGTGTAGCACAGGGTGCCTGTTATTGTATGTCCAAGCTGTGACTACTAAATAACATGTAACATTAGGTACCTATTAACATATGTTCAGACTCTGTTTACTTAGTGACATGTAGCAATTGGTGCCTGTTAACGTATCCATAGGCCCAGACTAGTTAGTGAAACTTAGTGCAGGGTATCTATTAATGTATGGGCAGATCCTGACTACTCCATGACCTGTAGCATTGGGTACCTGTTAATATATGTCTAGACCATGGCTACTCAGTGACATGTAGCACGGGGTGCCTCTTATTGTATGTTCAGGCTTGGACTACTAAATAATATGTAACTGAGATGCCTATTAACATGTGTTCAGACTCTGTTTACACAGTGACATATAGTATAAGGTGCCTATCAATGTATGTTTAGACCCTGACTGTTCAGTGACCCATGGAAATTGGTGCCTGTTAATATATCCATAGGCCCAGACTAGTTAGTGACATTTAGTGCAGGGTATCTATTAATATATGGGCAGATCCTGACTACTCCATGACCTGTAGCATTGGGTGCCTATTAATATATGTCTAGACCATGTAGCACAGGGTGCCTGTTACTGTATGTCCAGAGTCTAGCTACAGAATCATACATAGCACTGGGTCCCTATTAAGCATGACATTGATGAAGGGCCACACATCCATTACGGTAATATTATGTGTTACAGTAATGTTCGCAGGATACTGACAGCAATAAATTGCTTTATATTATCCATTTCAGTGAACCTCTATTACATAATGCTGCCATTTTGAATCATAATTCTTGTAAGGTAGATTGTGTATATTATATTGTTGTGTGTTTTATTTACTGTATGAGCTAATGCTCGTAATACACATAACATCACTTGGCCATCCACATTAATGTTAGTAACATTCTTAATATGGGTTGTCAGCCATCCATGTTAGCATGAGTTGGGCATTCATGTCAATATTGATGGTGCGCATAGCATGAGCAGCTTCCTGCATTATCATGGACAAACTGATGTTGGTGTTGTGCATAAAATGGGAGAACCCGGCCACACTAACACTGGGAACATATCTAAGCTGATGGCTGTACACAAAACACTAATGGAATGCATGCAGACCAGACTTGTACTAGTGATGGCACTTAACATAGGCAGTTCACTTGCCTAATGCTGGCAATATGCATAACGTGTAAACCATTTACCTAATAGGGGCAGTAAGCCTAATATAACCAGACAGTCTGCTAATGTTGGTAATATGTATAACAGGGGAACCAGATATGTTGGCATTGCACATAATATGGCGATCTGTCTGCAACCATGGGCAGCCCATCCATACTAATATAGGTAGGCCACCTGCCAAATGTTTATAGTCTATGTAACAGTTTTAGGCCACCCCTATTATTTTGTAATGCCATCTGAATAATTTTGGTAAAATACACACACACGCACATGGCAAAAACATGCAGCATGAAAATCCTCTTTGGGCAATACAGATATAAGATGGGAATAAATCAACTTAATGTTGACAGCAAACCCATGAGAAATAACCCATTTGCTGTAATACTAGCAGTATACTTTCAGTGAGTAGCATCGGCATCAGCATCAACCCACTTTTTTCCAATTTTATACATGGGGTGGGGGTGTTACATCAACAGTGAGCATCACCTAGAGCCAATATCTGGATTATATTTTACCATATTGTAATTAGTTGTACTTTTAATTTACTTGGTCATAGGTTCATAGATTAGTAATAGGCTAACTGCCCTTGTTGGCCATTTTAAGCCTAGTTAATTGGCCCGTGTGAGAATCAAACCCTGCATGTTGTGTCTGCAAGGCAAATATCTTAACCATTAGATTTTCTTCCCAGGACTTCACTGAAAAGGGGCCCTTGACCCAGTCAAACTATCCTGAACACCAAATGTATTAAATTAACCTGGGAGGCTGTGGGATACTACATACTGATTTGCTAACATGTACCTGTACAGTACCATTGTGCCTTTGTGTGTCGGTCTGGTATCTCTTTCCATTTACAGCACTCCCTTCAGATCATGTTAGAATTGCACTTCTGCGTTTATGCATGTGTTGTATCACCTGTATATCATTTGTACTGCTTTGTACATGACACTCCTGCTCTTGCACACTAAAAAGTTATATCTTTTTACTTGGCTGACTGTCAGTCTCTGAATTGCTTTTACAATTTATGGTGCCGAGGCCTTATGCACTAGCATTTTGTCTCTGAATTCTACTTGCTATCCAGGGCTTTTAATGCATTTTAGCCTCAACCCTACAATAATCGACATATTTTATAAATAGTTGCAATTACTAGTGGGTTATAATTAAGTTAAGAGTAGCTTAAACCTAGGGCCTTTCAGTTAATATCAAAATGATCCTAATGATGTTATTTTTATAATGCATACTGCACTGCTTTCTGCTGTACTAATGTTAAACCGTGTAGTGGCTCAGCAAAGTGAAAAGTGAAGGCAGATGAACATAGAGGATTTTCTTTGGTGTTCATGTTTCTAGTGATTTTTTTTTAAATCAGGTTTTCTTTGCATTTATCATCTCCAGTGCAGGAAAACGTACAGCAGCTGTATAGATCTTTGCAATAAAATGATGCCATTATGGGTCATAGCAGTCTAAACTAAAGGTCGCTGTTGCATGCAGGTTAAGCTGGAAGTATATACTCTAAATGGAGGAAGAGACCTTATCTTTCTTTTTCAAATCTGTATTGGAAAATGAAGAAGAAAATGCACATTGATCAGTTTTTAAATGCTGTACATGCAGTATGCTGGAAAGGATATGGTAATAAACCGTTGCCTTTGACTGTAAGTGGGAGAGGGATTGTGAATACCCAGGACATAAACTAATGATTATATATGCAATTACTGGATTTACATTTATGCTTGGAAGGTAGACAGAGTGTAAGCAATATCATTATTTACATTACAAAAATTATCTGACTGTAGTCTCCTGTAGCCAGGGATGTATGTAATGTTAATTAACAATGTGGAGGCTCAGTATTAGAACATTGACTTGCACAATTCATTGTGTGGGCTGAAGTAACTGCTGAGCAAAAATAACAATAATCTTGGCATGCCTTGCCTTCATGACATGCATGTCGATTTGCAGCTGGTTGTCTTTTAGGCTGCATGCTTAGACTTAGTTGAAAATGTACAGTTATTACCTGCAAAGTCATGCAAAGGATTTCCAAGCTGTGCATGCAGAAGTCAGTTTTCCAGATCTTAATACACCATTTGTTTATTAAGAAAAAGTAACTCACTGCATAAAAGTATTAAAAAAATAATGCAGAAGTATTGATAGTGACTATTCTAAGACAGTTGGCAGGCACTTTTTGGTTGAAAAAAGGCATTCTGAAATGTTCTAAACTTTTCACTGATGCTTTGAGCATTAAAAAAGAAGTTAAACAATATTGACACATGCCAAATAAATGTGTGTGTATGCATGTGGGGGTAAGTGGGTGGGTGGGGGGAGTAGTGCTGTTGCAAACAGAAGAAAGAGACATTTGCTCCTGCTGTGCCCAGAGGTTAAGTCTTCTTTTGAGTAACTTATAAGCAGCTTGGGTGTTAATAGACTCCTGCTGGTGTTTTAAGATGCTGCTTAACATCAAATGCAAAACGCTTCATTTCTGAGTTCCCTGTCCATTTTTAAACTGAATCTTTTTTTAACCATTTCCCTGACTAGTCTCACTGGTTCAGCCTTGCATGCAACCTCATGCATTTTCTGTGATTTAATTCTCCTGTTTTGATTGTTGAGATGAGGCCATCAGAACTAAAGTGCAACACTGGGGACCACCATGTTCTCTGGTGTAGGGCTTGTATTAAAACTGGTTTGATTTGGTAGTGATCAGTAAAACAGGTTTGATTTGGTACTGATTACAAGAACTTTTCTTTATTTGGTCCTGGACTGCATGAGATTGGTAGCACATATTACACACCTGGTAATTTAGTATAGGTGATTAAGGTTATGAGTTTGTAGACCATTGTTTTGATTATGTCAGTTCACATTTGTATAGCGTGTGACTTAGCAAGTCATTTAACCAGTCTGAGCTTCTGGGTCACCAACTGAGAGGGGCAGCTGTGCCTAGTGGGTTCACCTAATTAACAGTAACAAAAAAAAAAAACATTGTTACTTGCAGACTGATATGCCCTTTTTGAGCTTGGGCATACTGATATCTAAAGCCACCTAAATGACGGGGATGTTTAAAATACAATTCATGCATTCCTCTCTCCTGTGGATGTAAGTATTCTAAGAAAACACCTCGCCTCTCTGTATTTCAGTTGCCTTATGTCTTGTGCTTGACTTTTTTAGACTTGAACTATGATCATTGGCACAGGCACTGCAAGCATTAATGATTTTACAAAATGAATAGAAATGTCCTCATCTGAGTGCCAAGAACTTCAGGCAGATACTCATTTAATGGCTGAGGAGCTTCATGTTTAAACAGCTTGAACAGATCAGAGCTGGCAGGGTAAAATCAAGCTATATTTTTCCAAAACTAATGTTATTTCTTTTTGTGATGCTGTTTATACTAAAAGCATACAACTGGCACTGACAGATAAGTGCAGCAATACTTAAATACTCTCACTTGTAGGGAACTACTATATTCAATGTTATTCACTGATATAAGACAAACTGAGTTTTTTTTTAATTATTCCTAAATTACAAAGTAAGCTAAAACAAATGATTGTTCTAGCATTTAGTTCAACGGTGTCTCAGGAAAAAAAAAACATGAACCTTACTGATCAGTTTTGAAAAAAAAAATCATAACTGCAGATATACACCCCAGCTTGAATATGGATTAATAAACCATTTTTATTTAATCTCTGAGTGCTGGTCATCCTTCCTGGGTGCATTTATATTGGTTGGCTAGTTTTTGTTGTTTGGGCACCTTTTCCTTTTGGAATTTGTGATTTGTCTGTATTAGCCCTTTCTGGAGGATATTAGTGTCTTGGGGGGATTTTATGACAACTTCTAGTTTGCAGTCATCTGCAAACTTGGTTAGCCAGAGGTCCTTGACATTGGCCTTTACTACAGAGAAGTAAATGTCAAAAAAGAGCAGACCTAGCACAGATCCCTGAGGGACTTTACTAATGACCAGCCTCTTAGTGGAGGTTGACTCCCCTAGCCTAACTTCTTGGGTCCTATTTAAGAACACTCGGCTTTCCAGCACATGACATAGGGGTTCATACCCAATTCCATGAGTTTGTCTACAATGCCCAAGTGGGGTGTGACGTCTGGCTATATCCCACCAGACTGCCATCAATTAATATGACGTCCTGCTATATCCCACCAGACTGCCAACAATTAAATGACTCTCCTTACTATCCTGGGTCAGTAACTAAGGAGCTTCAATCCTCATCTACCTACCCAAATGTATTTTTCTTATTACACACTTCGGAGCAAAATGTCCCAATTTAAGACCTCTGATGCACTCACCCTCAAAATTTCACACGTCCAAACACTTCTAAGAAAGCCTGACCAAGATTTCCAGCTGTGTCTCTTTCCCAAAATAAATACAGAAACACTGCCACCAATCAGAGGGTCTTCATGCCCTTCAAAAGGGATGTCGAATTATGAAAGCTAATTATCAAAATAAATGATAGCTATGACCAGAACAGCCAGGCCTTGGGGTGACCTGGGGAGTATCAAACAGGTAGAAGCACTCTCTAATCTCTAAAGAAAAACACTGGTTTCTAGCCACAATGTAAAATAATGAAAAACATTTAATAATAGGTAAAAATGATTACAAAATTGAAAATCAATAACTCTCAATAAACATTAGAATTCAGTCAACAGAAATATAAATTAAACTGCAGGATAGGAATCTATTATTCAAGAAAAACTCTATCTTAATAACTAAACTTTTCTGATCTAACTAGAGGAATACTGCCCCTGATCTACTCTTAAGATATAACAGCAAGGCCAAGGCAAGCTTACAGTTTTCTTGGTGAGTTCTCTTTTCTTGGTGTCAACTGACTACTCAGTACTTGACAAACTGCACAGCATCTCAGTCTCAACTGTCTTTAGCAGACTCAACTGTCAAATTTCAAAATATAACAGTCAACTGTGAAAAATATTCTTTTTCTTGTCAATCAGCTGTTTAAATCATCTCTTAGCAACAAGGAATATTCCAGTGACATCACTCACTGATTCTCCACAGTTTATACTTTAGAATGGCCTTCTCAAACATGCACAGTTAGAACAGTATCAAAGCAGTGAAAGATTCTTTAAGCATTCTGTTTAAAAAGAGAAAATACTCAACATTTTAAAAATTATTTACATTTTCACAATCAGGCATCCTGGCATACAATACAAGTTAATCTAAGAACCAGACATGCTAACACAGATGACAGTGTTTTCACTTTATTCACATGAGGTACTGTATCAAATGCCTTGGGCAGATCAAGGTAGGCGGTGTGCACCATTTTGCCCTCATCCATTGCCTTGGTGACCTTCTTGAAGAAGTCCACCAGGTTGAGTAGGCATGATCTGCTCCTTGACAAAACTAAACTGGGTTGGATCCAGGGTCTGAAGGTTTCCAATGTCATTATTAAGCATTTTCATGATATTTCTTTCTATGACTTTACATATGAGACTAGTTCAATGTATAGGTCTGTAGTTACCAGGGTTTATTGATGGCTCAACCTTGAGTTCTCCATTCATGTGGCATGATTCCTGTCTGATGTCCAAGGTTAAATATTGACTCCAGTAATTTTGATAGGAAGCATCCTTGGATATTATCTGGGCCCATCAATGTGATGTTCTTGGCTTTGGAGAGTGAATTTAGGACCTGATCCCTTGTGATAGTTCAGGGGTATGTTTGATGGTATTTCATGAGAGGTGGGTGGGTAAGAAAGGGTAAAATTGGAGCTGAATTCCTAAATCAGTAGATTTTCGATATCTTCTGGCTCTGTGTAGGTGGCTCCATTTGCAATCAGTTCTGCACACTGTGGTCTACTGCCGTTGAGGTTGTGGACATAACTAAAGAAAGCCTTAATGGTTGTCTTTGACCTGGGAGTAAGCTATTTTTTTTCCTCAAAATTGACTTTGGGAGACTTGATTTGCCCTCTGAGCTTTTTGTTTGGATTGATTTTTTTATCCTGCTGAGCATTGCACTTGCTAATTTTTTTGCTATGACATTATTCCTTTTACTGTATAACCTATTGACATTTGGATTTCACCAAGGTGGTTTGATTTTTAAGTTTGTTCTGAGCTTATTTCTGGTAGGCACAGCTGTCTCTATTCATCTATTGACATGATTGTTCACAGAAACCTTGTACAATTCTACGTAGGCAGCTATGTTCTCAGGACTTGGAGGATTTGGACTTTTGCCAGGTTATTCCTTAATTCTTTGAAGTTTGCCTTAGAATAGTTTTAAATGTTACAGGGTTTGCTGGGGTCCTGGTTTGATTTTTTTTTTAAAGTGATAGCTTTATGTTCCGACCGTATCAGAGAGAACACTAAACTGGGTTGTGCAGCACTCTCCCATGTTTGTGTGTACCAGATCCAGTATATTTGCACCCCTAGTGGGCATATGGACTCTCTGGTCCAGGCTTTTTGTGCTTACAAAGTCCAAGAATCTTTGGGTCTGCAAGTCTGGGGTCATGTATGACTCACAGTTTACAGTGGAGTAGTTAAGGTTGCCCATGAATATAGTATTGGGTTGAATGGTGAGTGTCTCTAGTATGTGTAAAAAATTAACAATAATGCCAAACATTACATAGGTATGATTAGTTTGGACTAATTCCAGATGTTTTAGCATTTTGGCTGTGTTATAAGCAACTTGTTTTAAAAGAGATAACGATGTTGCATTGCTTTGAAAACACTAACCTCCTAAGAGTACTGAAACAGGACCACTACTCTTTTTCTGATATATAACAGATCCAAAGGCAAAATAAGCTTCACCCCTCATGTTTTGTCCCTGTCAGGTGTTACGTCAGGCAATAACTCAGATCCATACCACAGAGTAAAATAGGTTTAACACCGCAACGATGGTTCATGAAATTACCTTACCACCTGTCTAGTATTCACTTAATTATTTCACTGAAAGATCCCCCATTTTCTGCATCACGTATCACGTAAAAAATCTCTGTCCATCTAGGTTGAAAAACTATATGCTTCAGGAGGGGCACTTATGTCTAAAGGGGCAAATGACCATTATTTATTTATTTATTTATTATTTACTTATTTATTTTTCATAAAAACAAAAATAAAAAAAAAAAACAAAGCTCATTTCACATCCATGTATTAAAAATCTTTTTTTAAAATACTGCTTCAGAACACAGAAGACTAAATGCAGTAGGCCGTGTTTACGGCATTAATATTTATAGGAAGGAAGGGAGCGGTTATGTCAAGTTAGTGATTGTAAATTAGTGACGTAATAGTCAAACCAGTTTTCTGCCAAATTGTTAATTTAACAGTTTGGCAATTACGTCACTAATTTACGATTATTTACCTACACTAATCCAGCAGTATTAGAGCTGGAACCTGGAATGATGTAACAGGCCCCTTCCCTCCTATGAATCTTAATGCTGTAAACATGGCTTACTACATTTAGTCTTCCACATTCTGAGGGAATATTTGAAACTTTATATTTTTTAAAGGCTTCAAAACACACTTTTCTTTTCACACAAAAAAGTGTCAACAAGCATTAAGATGCATGCAAACGCTTTTTGATTGAAAAGAAAAGCACATTTTGCACTTTTAAATGTGATCTTTAAAGGGTCATTCTTATTGACAAATTTATGAAATAATGCCAAGCAGAACCTTAATGTTGCCAGAATGACTTGTGAAAACAAGATGTGACCGCTAGTAAAGAAGAAAAGTGGACTAAAGGATAGAACTGTAAGATCTGCAAGATTAAGCGATACCATGGTTTAATAAATCTCAATCCCTTTAGTAAGAAGCAAATGAGGTTGAGTTCATTGTGGGATAATGACATGTTACTGACTAAGCTACAAGGCAATGAATGATATCTTAATTAAACCAACGGGCTGTTCCCTCACAGTTGTTGTATCTTTCGGCTTTTCCCGGTTGGGGGTCGCCACAGCGGAACTCTGGTCCGCTAATGATTGGCAGTAGATTTTTACATACTGAGTTGCCAGCCCTGACGCACAACCTTCAACGAAGGTACGCCCATTCACGCATGTCTCCACACAGAAGACGCTTTCGCTGAGAATCGAACAGGACGTCTTACTGTGAGGCGACAACGCTACCGCAGCACCACCACTGCAGTAATGTACATTAAAACACTACATATACATAAACGCTCAACATTTCACCACATTTTTATCTTGGAAAAGACTTCATCAGATGTACCCCATCAATAAAATACTTTATTTAAATATCACAATTAATTAAAAACCACCAATCAGGAACAGCAACAAATAAAACCATGCTGTTGTCCATGGACATTAATAGGCAGATTGGTTTGATATGCATGGTTTTATATATTGTTGTTCTTGATTGGTGTTTTTTTAATTAATTAATTAAGGTATTTAAGTAATGTATTTTATCGATAGGGTACATCTGATGAAGTCTTTTCTAAGACGAAAACTCGGTTAAACATTGAGTGTTTATGTTTATGTAGTGTTTTGTTGCCCCAGGACTTGTGTTTTGCTGTTGGATTAATAAACCGTTTTTATTTAATCTCTGAGTCTAACTCATCCTTCCTGGGTGCCTTTTTATTGGTTTTGGCTAATACAGACAAATGTCTGATGCCAACACCATGATTTAAAACTCATTGCCAAGAAATGTGCAATAGTGCCCTTTGTGAAGTCTGCTATGCCAAGAAACTACCAATTTGATAAGAACAGATGTTGCCCCAGGACTTGTGTTTTGCTATTGGATTAATAAACCATTTTTATTTCATCTCCAAGTGTCGCTCATCCTAGTGTTTTGCTGTTTGATTAATAAACCATTTTTATTTCATCTCTGAGTCTCGCTCGTCCTTCCTGGGTGCCTTTTTATTGGTTTTGGCTAATACAGACAAATGTCTGATGCCAACATCATGATTTAAAACTCAGTGCCAAGAAATGCACAGCAGTGTCCTTTGTGAAGTCTGCTATGCTAAGAAACTACTAGTTTGATAATGTATCCCTAAGAATAGACCTAGTAATCAAGAATTTGGGGGGGTGTGTAGACAATAACTTGGCTTTTGATCAACATGTGTCTAAGGTAGTAAGGAAATCATCCTGTGTTGCTCAAAATGTAAACTAGGGCATTGCATCTAGTTCCAAGGAAGTCATTGTCCTAGGGTCTATATTATGATATCGCATGTACAGAAGAGTGAACAACACATAATCGACCCCATGTAAGCGAAAGCTTACAACATCGAAACTTCAGAACAGCAATTTGTTTCAAAGGGGAAAAAAAAAATGTTTTTCCGAAACAAAAAAAAAACTGTTAAACATTACCCCTCCACACCCCCCTACTTAAATATACCAACTCCAAGATCACACTACAGTGGCGAAAAGGCAAAGCAGCAAAAGCGGCCAAACTAATTCTTTCCTGGGGAAAGAATTCACTGAAAAGCTGCTTCACTGTTTTGCCTTTTTGCGCTTTTCAGTTCGACAAAGATGTATTCGATAACCTGTGTCTGCGACAGCGTAATAGGGAGCCATTGTCCTACTGTAGTTGGCCCTCATCAGACCCATCATTGAGAACAACACCCCATTTGGTATTTACTTGACTGGGTACATGCAAGAACTAGAACATCCATAGAGGTTTCTTCACAAAAAGGAATGCAGGGTATTAATAACATGATGTTCATCGTGTTTCACTGCTGCAGTCATTACACTTGGGTTATCCTGCCGTCAGGTGGTCCCGCAGTCGGCCAGAGTTCCAAAGTCTTGGTCCGGCATCGGTTGCTGTCACTTCTTCCCTGACGTCAGTGCGCCAGGGGTATATAAGATGCAGCCGACGCCATTTTCTTCAGTCTTTCTTGCCGCGCGGTCCCCGAAGCAAAAGCAGTTCGCAAGTGCCGGTCGGCCGACTCCTGAGATTTCAAATACGATTTCAGATCCGAAGTCTTCAATAAAGCTAAGTACCCCATTGGGGAAACTTTTTCTTGCCTCAGACCGATGTCAGTAAAAGTTAATAATTGTATTTCTTGTGGGAAGCAAATACTTCATAAGGATTTTCATTCTTACTGTATTCCATGCCTAGGCCCAGATCACGACGTCACTAGCTGTCGGTTTTGTGCTAGATTTAACAAACGCACTATTAAACGTCGGTTTGATTTCACACGCCATTATTTTGGCCGAAGGTTTAATTATACTATGCCATCGGAGCAACCGACGACCGGAATTCACAAAAAACACAAAGATAAGGATAAGGACAGGCATCTGAGGCCCAAAACTGACGACAAAGCCTCTTCTAGGCCAGTTGCCGGTTCTCAGTGAGGTGCTTTCGCAGCCCCTGACACCCGCTACCTCAGAGCCACAGGCCCCAACCGACTGCCACGTGGAGTTGCCTAGGCCTCTGGATACTCAAGGTGTTGGGCCTCCGGAGACTAACACTTCAGATGGGTCCGGAGCCGCTGAGTAGGCTTCGGCTTCTCAGGGTGTTTTCAGACCTTCACAGCGTACCATTGCATCTACAGTCAAGTGTAAAGCAACATTAAAGACAAAGAAACAAGAACAGCATTCTCCTGGACAGACCTCCATGCCTAAAAAGCAGATGCTCAAAATGGCCGAAGACTTAATTACTCTGATCAGGGGTACCCATCCCCCTCCTGATAAAAGGCCTAGCAGGATACAGACTATGATTCCTCTGACCAGATTTCTATATATTCTGACTCCTCTTCAGACCAGGGATATTCCTTACCCCCCTATGAGGACTCTGATGCTGAAGAATCTATCCCTTCAGCCTCTCCTCCTGAGGATTATTCTTTTGGGGAAACTTTACACACCATGAGGGAGCATTTCCACTGGGAGGGCCAGGATTACTCAGAGTCCAAGAAAAGGCTCAGAGATTTTCTTTTATTGCCTCAGCACAGGCCCCTTGCTATTCCTCCAGTGTTGGATATTGTGGACGATGTGTTCTCTGAATCCAGTTTAAATCCAGATTCATTACCCCCTGCTCCAGTCAAGCCAGACAGGTACTACAGAGTCCCTGACTAACACACATTTCTTTATAGAAACCCTGCTGCTGACCCGGAAACTGTTTCCCAGGGTCCCAAGGGGGTAAAGGCCTCCACAGCTAAAAATCCAGTCCCCTCGGACAGGGATTCCAGAGCATTAGACAGATGGGGTAAGAAAGTTTACACCTCAGCAACATTAGCAGTGAGAGCTTTAAACTGCCAGTTTCACATGCTTAAATATCAACAATATTTACTGTCTCGGTTAAAACAGAAAATGAGTACAAGTGCAGAACAACCTGATTTTAAGGAAATGCAGGATTTATTGCATGCAGCTGAACAAGTAGGTAAACATACTTTGCAATGTGGTCTTGATTCATTAGAAGTTTCTTGTAGAGCAGCAGTTACAGGATCTGTGATTCAAAGGCATGCTTGGTTAAAGGAACAAACCTTACCAGATCATGTTAAGGCAAAATTATTAGATGCTCCTTTACAGCAAGATATTTTATTTGGTGTTAAAGCAGAGGAGGTATTAAAGAAAATGGAGAATAAGGCAAAATCTATGCAAACAGTAAAGGATTTCTTACAGGTACAGCCACCAAGATTTAGCAGAAATTGGCCTACTAAAAATTGGTTCTTTCCAGTGTCCAACAGGCCACAAAGAGGCAGATACAGACGCCCAAGAGGCAGATCTCAGCCCCAAGGAACTTACAGACTACGACAGTGGGGTGCTTCAACTCCAAAAGGAGGTGAGGACAAGTCACAACCTTACAGGAAACAATCTCAATGACTTTCCCCTTCCAATGCCAAACTATACCCTGTTGGCAGCTCCCTTAGGGGGGAAACTAGCACTTTTTTCACAAAACTGGCAAACAATCACCCAGGACAAATGGGTGTTGAATATTGTGTCTCAAGGTTACAGGTTCCACTTTCACACTTTACCAAGACTAAAAGGAATGCCAGACCTGACACAAAATCAATAGGCAGAGGCACAAAAACAAATTACAGCCCTCCTGGACATGAGAGCTATTCAAAAAGTACCACAGCAGGAACAAGGGCAAGGTTTTTACTCAAGACTCTTCCTGGTCCCCAGAAAGGACAAAGCCTGGAGACCCATTCTAGACCTTTCCACTCTAAATACTTACCTGGATATTCCGAAATTCAAAATGTTGACACTACAGCAGCTCCTTCCCATGTTGGGCAAGAAAGCTTGGCTTGTAACTTTGGACCTCAAAGAGGCATACCTGCATGTCCCTATCAAGCAAAATTGCAGAAGATACCTCAGATTCCAAGCTGGTTCAATGCACTACCAATTATCTGCACTGCCCTTTGGCTTATCTACTGTGCCCAGGGTCTTCACAAAGTGCCTGGCACCAGTAATTGCATTTTGCAGACAAAAAGGAATTCAAATTTATCCATACCTGGACGACTGCCTGATTCAAGCAGAGAGCAAGGACATTCTTCTAAAGCATCTGGCATTTGTAAAAAAGTTATTAAGTTGCCTAGGGTACACAGTAAACGAAAAGAAGTCAAAACTAGTGCCCTCACAAGAGATAATATTCCTGGGTGCCAGCTTACATACAATGGCCCAGATGGCTTATCTCATGCCAGACAAACAAGGATGACTGACTCAGTATTTTCAAATGATGGTAACAAAGTCCCAACTCCCTGCAAGAAAAATTCTGCAGGCCTTGAGAGTCATGGCATCCTGCATACTTCTAATTCCATATGCCAGATTGCATATGAGGAAATTACAATGGTACCTGAAAAGTGTTTGGAATCAACACTCTCACAGCTTGGAAACGGTAATACCACTAATTCCCTTCCTGCAACAGGAGTTTCGATGGTGAGCACAGGCATGTCATCTCAACAAGGGTCAGCCTTTCACACTACCCACAGCCAGGCAGACTTTTACAACATATGCTTCGGATTACGCCTGGGGAGCACACATGGCAGGAAAATGTATTCAGGGCAAATGGACCACAGACCAAATGCATCTTCACATCAATCAAAAAGAGATGTTGGCTGTACAAAATGCCCTAACAGCTTTCAAGGACCTTCTGCATCCAGGACAATTACTATTAAAGACAGGGAACACCACAGTAATGTGGTACATAAACAAGCAAGGGGGCACTCATTCTTACTCCCCCCCATGCAGACAAGCCATGATTTTGTGGAACACAACTCTAACTTATCAAGTTCATCTGCAAGCACAATTCCTGCCAGGAAAGAAAAATACTCTGGCAGACGACCTAAGCAGAAACATCATGGATCCTCACGAGTGGAAATTAAATCCACAAGTTTTCAGCATGATAATGCAAAAATGGGGGTGCCCGGACATAGATCTCTTTGCCTCCCCACTGAACTGCAAACTACAAAAATTCTGCACAAGGACTTATCGCACACAAGCATGGAAAGTGGAGGCTCTTTCGTTCAGCTGGAAAAGCCTACACGTTTATGCCTTCCCTCCTCTGCCTTTCCTTTCGAAGGTTCTCCTAAAAGCCAGACAAGAAAAACCACAGATGATTCTTATTGCTCCAGACTGGCCACGCCAACATTGGTACCCAATCTTAAAGAACTTAGCTCGAGGCCCACCTTGGATTTTGCCTCAAATTCCACACCTGCTGACTCAACAAAACAATCAGATCCTACACAGTCAGCTCAAAACCTTATCCCTGGCTGCATGGCAGATTCATTAGCCAAACAGGCAACACCTCTCTCAAAAGCTGTTATGGATGTCATTTTGGAGGCCAGAAGGCCTAGCACCAGGAAATCTTATTCAGAAAAGTGGAAGAGATTCTGTGCCTGGAACCAGGGTCAAGGCCTTGACCCTCTTGTCCCTAACATTCCTTATATACTACAGTACTTAACTGAGATGCTGGACAAAGGACTATCCTTCTCATCCATTAAGATCCAGGCTTCTGCCATCTCGGCTCATTACAACACAGATCCTCCTATTTTCTCTCATCCATTGCTAAAACAGTACCTCAGAGGGGCAAAAAACATAAGACCGCCCCGGAGAGCACCAACACCTACTTGGGACCTCAATTTTGTCTTGGAAAAGTTCACTTTACCTCCTTTTGAGCCAGCCAATGCAGCAGAAATAAAATATATATCATGGAAAACTGCCCTGCTACTGGCAATAACCTCAGCACGAAGAGTCTCAGAACTACAGGCACTAATGGCAGTGGAGCCCTTCATCATTTTTCACCAAGGCAGGGTTTCCTTGAGAACAGGCCCTTCATTTATGCCTAAGGTGGTATCCAGTGTTGCTCTCAACCAAACTATTCACTTGCCATCTTTTTATCCAAACCCCCAGAATAAAGGGGAGAGAATTCTACATTCCTTGGACATACACAGACAATTACGCTTCTACTTGGACAAAACATAAGCTTTCAGGAAAACTGAGCAATTGTTTGTATCCTATGCTGCAAAATCACAGGGAAAGGCTATTGCAAAGCAGACCATTTCAAAGTGGATAGGACACTGTATCCGGTTCTGCTACACACAGCATGGGAAGCCTGTACCATCTAACATTAGACCACATTCCGCCAGGGCAACTGCAACTTCTACTGCCTATCTTAGAGGAGTTCCTACCAAGGACATTTTGGAAGCTGCAACTTGGAGTTCAGTGCACACCTTTACCAAGCATTACCACTTGCCTCTTTACTCCAGTTCCAGAGCTGGCTTTGCCACTGCAGTGCTGCAGGGCCTCATAGCCACACCAAATCCTCTCTAGAACCAGCCAGCTTGACACAGCTTTGGGATTCTTCCCAAGTGTAATGACTGCAGCAGTGAAACACGATGAACATAGTACAGTTTTGTACCTACCATAAATGTAGATGTTCGAGTGTCTTCACTGCTGCAGTCCTGGTTACCCACCTGCCTTCCCCTCTTTCTTAGCTGGGTCATATCTATATCTTTCTACACTATATGTTTTATGTGGTGTATTTGCTGGCTACTAAAGGTTATGTTTTTACCTTCTGTATGTTTTATAAGCAATATGTATTGCCTATCCTTTTGGGGGCACCTGACATCTGGGGCAAGAAAAACTGAAGAAAATGGCGTCGGCTTATATACCCCTGGCGCACTGACGTCAGGGAAGAAGCGACAGCAACCGACGCCGGACCAAGACTTTGGAATTCTGGCCGACTGCGGGACCGCCTGACGGCAGGATAACCCAAGTGTTATGACTGCAGCAGTGAAGACACTCGAACATCTACATTTATGGTAAGTACAAAACTGTACTTTCTGTGTGGATCACCTCAAAGACCTATCTATATGCTTAGTCTCCTACATACTGTTAAGGGGTCATCTAGTCCTGGCATACATAGCATCCTTGGGACATGCTCTGATGGACCTTTTGCATATCTATAAACTGAATAGCATGAGAATTACCTGATCTAGTGATATAAAACCTTACTTGCAACATAAATAGGATATTCTGGAGGTACAGTTATGTGTTTCAGAGAAAACACCTTCTTTGGAACAGTTTTTCTACCCATATACAGCATAGTTCTTCCTTAACCCTATTCTAGCATAACCTGGACCGGTGGATGAGGAATTGGAAATTCACTCCTGGTCTGGTACCTAGGTCTCTAATGGACAAAGACAGCCTTGTAAGTGCTTGGCCACCCATGCCATAGCTTACATATACCCCTTAAAATAACCTCTAGGGCACCAAAACTTATTATTGGATACATTTGGAATGCATAACGTGGCTTATAAAGACCCCTGTGTTCATTAAACCAGTATACACCTATGAATCTATTAACAGAAATATGTGAAACAGTAATCAAAACTATGTTTATTTAAATACATGGTATTGCGACTTTATTTTTGCCGTTTTTTACTTTCATGCTGTAGATAATGGTAGATGTTTATGTGTTTGTATACTCATAATGTTTTTGTGTATATGTTTATGCCTGTAGTTAATGTAGAAGAGGAGGCAGAGGTTCAAGGCCTCTTCGGTGACTTATAGTATCTGCAACGGAAATGGGCAACATGTTAAATCACTTAAGTTTTTGCTATTCCTTAAATGTTATGTAGCAAATTAACATAATTGCTAACAAACAACGTGAAATACTTCTCTTCACTGCGGAATGCAATGGTATAATATAAATCAAATTAAATAAAATAGATAAATTGCATGTATTTAGTTAGAGGCACTGGAAAATCTTGGGTGTGATGGTCAAGCTACTTTTGTAACTTTCTATCCTTTTTCGCTCTTTTCACCATTCTCAGTTCTGAAACATTGGAGAGCTAGTACAAGACAGCTTTGTTATGTATGGCATTGTGATTGTAACAGCAGGAGCACACATACACACAAAAACTGCTTCCAATGATTTTTGTAATTATGATCACAGCATCAAACACAAATGTTTCCAGCCATGGTGGTGCAGCAGTTAGAGTTGCCTCCTCACAGCAAGAGGTTCCCTGGTTTGATTCTCAGCTGGAGCACCTTCTGTGCGGAGTCTGCATGTCCTCCCTGCACTCGAGTGAGTTTTAAAGACATGCAGGTAGGTGCACATGTGTGCCTTCTGTGAAGGTTGAGCACTGGGCTGGCAACTCAACACCGTAAAAACGCCACTGCTAATCAATCTGCAGACTGGTGATCCACTGTGGCGACCCCTAACCGGGAAAAGCCGACAGACATTGCATCAAACACAAATGTCTGCTTTACTTATTGCATCTCACTCTACATTTCCTTCTTCTCTAACATTAAAAATCTGCAGTTGTTACAGTTCTGTGCTGATGACTATGTTCATGACTGCAGCAAAAAACATTGTCTCGTAAAGTTAAGCTGCCTAGACTCTGAAGTTAATTCCACTGATGGAAAAATATTCAGAAAAAACACCCTTTCAGAACTAGAAGCTCCTGTCCTCATAAATGGCTGCTTCATACACTGACTTCTTACATTGTTACTGTGTACTGTCATTCCATTACTGTAGTGCCTTTGTTCAAGCAGATCTATTTTTGCTACATTTCTGGGCATTACTGGTTATAAAAAAAGTAGTCGTCAGCTCCAGTTCTTCATCTTATTCACATTGGAAGGAGCAAGATTAGCTAGATTCATCACAATCACGCAAGAGAACTTTTTATTTAATAAATTGCAAAAAAAATCCATTAGTTTGCTGAAAGGGGAGAGAGCAATTAAACTGCAAAAAAAGGACTGCTCTTCTAAAAAGAAATCAGACAGCAAAAGGGCTAGAGGAACTTAAGGCTGCAAGTTCAGCATCCAATGCCAGGCAACTGCATTGTGTAGTAGGTTTTTTCTCTTAGGAAGAGAGACATATTAACTGAGGAAGGAAATTTTCCAGAAAAAAATAATTACCTGACAAGTAAATAAGCTTAATATATTCATGTCATGATGTGAATTAATTATTATTTTAAGGGCAACCCTTTTTATTAACATTGTTTATTATTAATTACATATTATTAATTTATTATTAATTATTTTTAAGTAACATTGTTAGATGTGTGTAATTTGCTTTATTGTACTTTTGCTTATTTTTTTAAATTAGTATATTACCGTTCTTTGTTGACTTCTGTACAATCCCCATCCCCCCAAAAGCCAGCTAATATAGTGGTACTTGACTGTTGTGTTTAGATTAGAATGTTTGGTGCAGGAACATATTATAGCTATTTCTATAATGGATACACAGGCTGGGACAGGAGATATTAAAATACAATATAATCAGGCCATTAGAATAGAGTTTGGTGTAAGTTGGCTTGTTTAATGCTAAGTGTGTTTACTACATTTGCTTCTCTGTTGCTTCTCGAGGAGTGAGCAGTTTATGCATTTTATGGTATTACTTTTTTTTCAAGAATATTTATTAGTTTTTCATGGTAGAGAAACGTAATGATTTAACAAATGGCAGTTGCAAAACTATTTAAGGCAAAAAACAATAAATGAATCATAAACAGCATACCAAAACATCAGAATTATAAAAGCTTAAACAGAATTATATACACTATTTGCAATAAGTGCTACACAGAGAAATCAACTGTTAATGGAGACAGTGATTACAGAGAAATGAACTTATGCTGTTAAATAGCAATAAAAGAAATGTAATATATTTGACATATTAATCTGCTTGAAATCATCATTTGAGTTTAAGCATTGAATATTACAGCTGTTTATGAAAATCAATACAAAATAAACTGTTGAAGTCACCACGAAAGAAGTCAACGTCTTTGTTGCTGTATAATCCAAATTTTATTTTCGATAAAACAAGAGATGAGCGCTTTCACGTGCCACATGCACGCTTCATCAGATCTAAATTATAACAATTCTAACTCTCTTTTTATAGCTAAAATCAGATCTCAATTAAATTAATTAAATCAATTATACAATTATATCAAATCAATTAATTAATTAAAAGAATGCTAGTATTTAAAGTGGTAGTGTGCTGTTAGATTCAGCTCTCTCTATGATGTATCAGCAAATGCTGTTTTCATATTTTTAACCTATATTTAATGATTTCCATCAAACATAATAAAAAATTACTTGAGCTGAATGTCTACTCACGGTTCCCTATCAGAAGCCTGAAACACTATAAGCCTGAAAATCAAAATCCTGAAACCAAAAGCCTGAAAATTCAAAATCCCGAAAACCCAAAATCCTGAAACTCAAAATCCTGAAAACACAAATAATGCTAATATGTCACTATAAAGACACTAATATCTACCGACTGACCCTGACCCTAACCCTAACCCTAAGGTCTGTCACTATCGCACACTCACCTGACCCAGCCTAACCCTAACTCACTTAAACCACCCCTAACCCCAATATTTGTCACTATTGCATACATGCCTAACCTGCGCCCTAACCCTAACTCACTTAAACCGCCCCTAACCCTAACATAAAACCAACCGCACACTTACCTGAACCCAACGCATGACCTAACACCACAGGGCTAACAATAGCAAAGCCACAATGACGTCAGTATGTCCATTTTGTGTTTTCAGGATTTTGGGTTTTCGGGATTTTGAATTTTCAGGCTTTTGGTTTCAGGATTTTGATTTTCAGGCTTATAGTGTTTCAGGCTTCTGATAGGGAACCCTACTCACATATCTCTTGTATAAATACAATGCAAATAAAATAAAATATAGAACAGAACTATATCAATTATTTATATGCAACATCAATGACAGCATAAAACAAATAAAAATATATGTAATAATAATGCATCTACAATTGATAATATAGAATAAACCATATAAACATAATTAATACTATAACAATGAGCTTCCACCAATAATTAGCATATAGTAAATTACGGTATAACCTCAAAATAAGTGTATATTGTACTGTGTAAAGTGCAAATTCGTTTGGAGACAAATATTATACTTCTAATTGTTTTTAACAGATGAATAAATATAACATAATAACTATATCAGTAAAAATACAATTGCGATGCATCAAAAATATCTATTGTAAGTACAAACACATTATATGCAATAACCAACTAACATAAAATAAGGTCTTATAAATATCTGATTCTATAACAAACATATTAGACCACAAACCTCATCAGGAATCAATAATACCTTATATTCAAATTTCAGCATTATGACTATCAATAGTTCAATTTATATACTACCTATGGGTGTTATTTTCTAAAACCGGTTTCATTGAAATATAATTGTTCAGACCTGGGTGTAAATGTGCCCCTGTTCAGTTTATGAAACTGAGAGTAAAATATCCCTGCTGATAACTTCAATATTTTAATATATGCTCTAGGAGAAGGTTCCAATATTGTTGATAATAGGAATGTTTATTCATATTCCTTGTTAAAACGTTATGTGTGGATATGTATTTGACAGCCATGTTTCTGAAGCCTAACCAAGAGAGTTTAGAGATGTCTAACCAGTTTTGGATAATATAAAATGTAACCAAAGCAAAGAGAGTTATAAGAATGTACATTTTGTTTTGTTTTGATAGTTTAAGGATAATAATGTTGAGAATAGCAAACTCCCAGGACAGCGTAGATTTGGGTCTACTTTGTTAAAACGTTATGTGCGGATATGTATTTGACAGCCATGTTTCTGAAGCCTAACCAAGAGAGTTTAGAGATGTCTAACCAGTTTTGGATAATATAAAATGTAACCAAAGCAAAGAGAGTTATAAGAATGTACATTTTGTTTTGTTTTGATAGTTTAAGGATAGTAATGTTGAGAATAGCAAACTCCCAGGACAGTGTAGATTTGGGTCTACTTTATTCGCTCGAAACACGTAAAACCCGAATCCGAATAGCGTGACACATAAAGAACGAACCGTGAATACGTCGACCGTACTAAAGTGTGAAATTTTAAACCATGAACCGTCATAGTCGGCCAACCCACCACCCGCAACACACTACCTACCCAAACACAATAAAAAAAACACATGCATACACTAACCAAAACCCTATTTCTAACCCTAAATTAAAGCACCAAAACCCTACTGCTAACCCTACACTAACCCCACATACACAACTATCTATGCACTATCCTTAACCCCTCCCTAACCCTAAGGTCCGTAACTACCGCACACTTCCCCTACGGAGCTATACCCAAACAAACTAAATATTCCACACACATACACTTAACAAAACCCTACACTAAACCTTACATACATTACCTACACAAAACCTTACATACACTACCTACTTATGCAATTACCTTAACCCGAAGGTCCATAACTATCGCACACTTACCTTACGGAGCTATACCGCAGATGGGCCAGCTATGCAAATTCGATATTTCTACTTTCGCGGTTTCGTTCATTCAACATATTCGCAGTTTGCTCCTTACGTGTTGCGCTATTTGGATTTGGGTTTTTCATGTTTCAAGCATGTAAAGTAGACCCCATAGATTTTTCATAACCCATTCTGTGTTGTCTAACCTTCAGAGAACACCAAAGTTTATGTGAATATTTAAGTAAGGTACAGAAATTCTATATGCTAGATAAAGTGGTGGCAGGGGAAAGTGTAGTTAGGCAGCATAGGATGGTGGTTTGTAGGATGACATTGGTGATCAAGAAGAGGAGGATGAGTGTGAGGGCAGCACCAAGGATCAAATGGTGAAAATTGAAAAAGGGTAATTGTGAGGTGATGTTCAGTGAAGAGTTAAGACAGGCACTGGGTGGCAGTGAAGAGCTACCGAATAGCTGGGTAACTACAGCAGAGCTAGTAAGAGAGATGGCTAGAAAGGTGCTTGGTGGGACATTTGGAAAGAGGAAGGAGGACAAGGAGACCTGGTGGTGGAATGAGGAAGTACAGGAGAGTATACAGAGAAAGAGGTTGGCGAAGAAGAAGTGGGATTGTCAAAGAGATGAAGAAAGTAGACAAGAGTATAAAGAGATGAGGTGCATGGCAAAGAGAGAGGTGGTGAAGGCTAAGGATAAGGCGTATGAAGAGTTGTATAAAAGGTTGGACACTAAGGAGGGAGAAAAGAACCTGTACCGAATGGCTAGATAGAGGGACCGAGCTAGTAAAGATGTGCAGCAGGTAAGGGTGATAAAGGATAATGAGGGAAACGTACTTACAAGCGAGGAGAGTGTGTTGCGCAGATGGAAAGAGTACTTTGAGGGGTTGATGAATGAAGAGAATGAGAGGGAGAGAAGGTTGGATGATGTGCGGATAGTGAATCATGAAGTGCAGTGGATTAGCAAGGAGGAAGTAAGGATAGCTATGAAGAGGATGAAGAACAGAAAGGCTGTTGGTCCGGATGACATACCTGTGGAAGCATGGAGGTGTTTAGGTGAAATGGCACTGGAGTTTTTAACTAGATTGTTTAATGAAATCTTGGAAAGTGAGAGGATGCTTGAGGACTAGAGAAAAAGTGTTTTGGTACCGATTTTTAAGAATAAGGGTGATGTGCAGAGCTGGAGTAACTACAGAGGGATTAAACTGATCAGTCACAGCATGCATGAAGTTATTGGAAAGAGTAGTGGAAGCTAGGTTAAGAAGTAGGTGATGATTAGTGATCAGCAGTATGGTTTCATGCCAGGAAAGAGCACTACAGATGCGATGTTTGCTCTGAGAGTGTTGATGGAGAAGTACAGAGAAGGTCAGAAGGAGTTGCATTGTGTCTTTGTGGATTTAGAGAAAGCATATGACAGGGTGCCTAGAGAGGAGTTGTGGTATTGTATGAGGAAGTCAGGAGTGTCAGAGAAGTATGTAAGAGTGGTACAGGATATGTACGAGGGTAGTGTGACAGCGGTGAGGTCTGCGGTGGGAGTGACGGATATATTTAAGGTGGAGGTGGGATTACATCAAGGATCAGCTCTGAGCCCTTTCTTATTTGCAATGGTGATTGACAGGTTGGCAGACGAGATCAGACAGGAGTCCCCATGGACTATGATGTTTGCAGATGACATTGTGATCTGTAGTGAGAGTAGGGAACAGGTGGAGGAGACCCTGGAGAGGTGGAGATATGCTCTAGAGAGAAGAGCAATGAAGGTCAGCAGGACTAAGACAGAATATATGTGTGTGAATGAGAGGGGAGGATAGAGGAATGGTGAGGATGCAGGGAGTAGAGGTGGTGAAGATGGGTGAGTTTAAGTACTTGGGATCAACAGTTTGGAGTAATGGTGAGTGTGGAAGAGGTGAAGAAGAGAGTACAGGCAGGATTGAGTGGGTGGAGAAGAGTGTCAGGAGTGATTTGTGACAGACAAGTACCAGTAAGAGTGAAAGGAAAGGTCTACAAGAGGGTAGTGAGACCAGCTATGTTATATGGGTTGGAGACAGTGGCATTGACAAAAAGGCAGGAGTCAGAGCTTGACGTGGCAGAGTCAGAGATGTTAAGATTTGCACTGGGTGTGACGAGGATGGACAGTGTTAGGAATAAGTATATTAGAGGGTCAGCCCAGGTTGGAAGGTTTGGAGACAAAGCCAGAGAGGCAAGATTACGTTGGTTTGGACATGTGCTGAGGAGGAATTCAGAGTATATTGGGAAAAAGATGCTATGGATGAAGCTGCCAGGTAACAGGAAAAGAGGAAGGCCTAAGATAAGGTTTATGGATGTAGTGAGAGAGGACATGCAGGTGGTTGGTGTGACAGAGCAAGATGCAGAGGACAGGAAGAAATGGAAACAGTTGATCCGCTGTGGCAAGTCCTAACAGGAGCAGCCGAAAGAAGAAGAAGATGCCATATTTTTGTAAGTTAAGGTTTTAAGTAATGTTGTGCAGTTGTCAAGATCAGACTGGTTAATATGTGGGATTGTTGTTACAGTAGTATACGTTCTCAGATTTGCCTTAATATTATTATATAACCTTTGTGTAAATTGAAAGTTATTCTTGTTTGCTCTCATGATCATTCTCTTAGTTTATGTATGTCCCACAGACACCAGTTTTTAATAAGTGGGTATCTATCCAGGTTAATCATATTGTTGTTTAATTTAATTAACCCAAAAGTTCTTCCCTTTCTTATAGGTTCATAGGTTCATACTAGGCTATCTGCCCTAGGGCATCTACAAGCCTAGCCAGAGTGTGTTTGGCCTTCACCACCCATTTTAAAATGAATTTTTCTATGCCCTTTTTCGAGGTTAGTATACTGTGCATCTGTCTAACAGTGACACAGAAGTGATACCCAGAGTAAATCCACAATCTCCTATCCACTCATCAAGATTCCTCTTGAAGAGAGTCAATGATGGACTCTGCCTAACCTGGACTGGGATTTTATTCCAGAGTGAAGGGAGCCTCTGGGTTATGAATCTGTCCCTCCAGCATGTCCTATTTATTTCAGTGCTGAGGTTCAAGTCTCTCGAGCGTGTAGCTCAATGGGATTTGGATTTTCTGAGGTGCAGCATGTCCATTAATTCCGGGTTGGACATGGCTTTATACGTCAGGCACAGATCGCCTCTGAGCAGGCGGTATGCCACTGAGTAGAGTTGGAGTTTCTTTAACCGGACAGCATATAGCATCTGTTTGAGCCCTTTGATCCTCTTGGTGAGGTACTTTTAGGGGTCTTTCCAGTTGCTGCAGGTGTCTGGTAAGGTACATCCCAAAAGGGGCATTGTACTCAATTATGGGCCTGATGAGGGATGAGTAAAGAGGCACGATGACCTCCCCTGATCTAGATGTGAATCCCTTCATGATTAGGTGGGCTATATAAAATGATTTTCTAATCACTTTGGCCACGTGGTTGTCGAATGAGAGATTGCTATCAACTTGGGTCCCCAGGACCCTAATTACGTCTTCCGTACTTAATGGATTACCATCTATGTGGTAATTTGTGGGCACTTTGTTTTTGCCGAAGGGTATGACTATACACTTTTTGGCATTTAGCTTGAGGCCATGGCTCTGGCACCAGTTGTCTGTTTCTATGAGGCCCTTTTGTAGGATGCTTGTGTCAGCTGGAGAGTCGATTATGGCGCCCAGATTGCAGTCATCTGCGAACTTGGTCAGCCACAGCCCTTCCATGTTGGCCTGTACCTCTGAGAAATATATACCGAACAAGAGAGGTCCCAGGACTGAGCCTTGTGGGATGCCACTTGTAACTGGTTTGGAGTCTCACATGGCTCCAGCAATTCTAACCATGTGGGTTCTGTCCTTGAGCCAGTTTGCAACCCATCTAGTGACATAGGGGTTTATATTTAAGCTGGTGAGCTTATCTATAATGCCAGAGTGGGGTATTGTATTGAAGGCTTTTGCGAGGTCCAGGTAGGCTGTGTGAACCACCTTCCCCTCGTCAATGGCCTTGGTGACTGTTTCAAAGAAATCAACCAGGTTTAAGAGGCAGGATCTGCCCTTAACAAAGCCGAACTGGGTAGGATCCAGTGTCTTTAGGTCCCCAATATCCCTATTTATGAGGTCTATGATGAGCCTTTCCATAGCTTTGCAGACCAAGCTAGTCAGGCTTATGGGGCAATAGTTTCCACGATCCGTTGAGGCCCACCTTTGTGGAGAGGGACCACTGTTGCTGTACGCCACTCTTTGGGTATATATCCTGTAGTAAGGCTGAGATTGAACAGTAGTTTTATGTTTGGGTTTAGCTCTTCTTGGAGTTCATGTAGGACGCAGCCCGGGACACCATCTGGTCCCATTGATGCTGTGTTTTTTGCTTTGGAGAGGGCGGCTCTTACCTGAGCATCTGAGATGTCAGGGGGGCAGCACTCTGCTGGGATAGATATTTGCCCTTTTGGTGGGGAAGGGGGGGAGAAGTTTGCGCTGAACCTGTCAGCTAGGATGTTGGCAATGTCTGTGGGTTCGGTGTATTTTTTGTCATTTTGGACTAATTCTGAGCATATCTGGGAATTCCCACCCAGGTTCCTAACATAACTAAAGAAAGCCTTGTGATTATCCTTAGTGTCCTGTGCAATTTGTCTCTCGAAGCTGGCCTTAGACGATTTTATGAGTGCCTGTAGTTTTTTGCTAATACTGATCAGAGATGCCTTCCCTTTTTGGGATTTTGCTCTATCATGTAGTAGCTTCCTCCTTCTATTGTATAGTTTGTTTATGGCTGGGGTCCACCAGACAGGACACCTGCCTTTGGAGGATTGGGTCTTGGTTTTGTTTGGAATTACATGATCCATGCATTCCTGAAGGTGTTCATAGAATGCGTTTATAAAGGATTCTTCAGTCTGGGCCGTATTTTCCACAGGCCCGGGGGCTTTGAAGGATTCCACCTCGGTTTTGAGGAGTGTGAAATTTGCTTTAGAGAAGTTTTTCACTGTGGTTTTTTGGGCAGGGGCTGGGGTCGGGATGTGACTATCTAGTGAGATTAGTTTATGGTCTGATCTTACCAGTGAGGGATACACTTCTGGTCTGGAGCATAGAGTCCCCATGTTGGTCATGATCAGGTCCAGTATGTTTTCCCCTCTTGTGGGAGTGGTAACAAGCTGTTCCATAGCATTTGAGTTTATAAATTCTAGGAACCGTTGGGCTAGGGTGTTGGAGCTAGAGTAATGCTCCCAGTATATGTTTGGGTAGTTGAAGTCGCCCAATATAATGGTGTTTGGAGAGACCTTCATATTTTCCAGTGTTCTCAGGAAGGCCAAGTGGGGTTTCTGGGTTTGGGAGGGTGGTCTGTAGCAGGCTATAAACTGGAAGGCAGTTTTACCCATTGTTAGTTGCACATGAATAGTCTCTGATGCTTCGTGGATTACATTTTATGGTAATACTTGACTGTTTGTTACATTTTATATGCACGTTGTGGGAACATGTTATGTTTTTTTTTCTGTAGCTGCACTGAGCATTTGCAAAGGCTGGCAGATAATGTTTTCCCCTTCTATAAACAGGCCACTGGAATGGGCTTTTGATACAGGTTTACTTGTTGCTGGTGGTACATATGGTATTTTATTTTAATTCTTCGGGGGAGGGGGGTTATATACAATAGGTACCTGATGGTTTATTTAATGATATATACACAGTGCAGTAACACATCTGGGCCACTCATACAGGAAATGCACTTTGCATATGCAGACACTGTTCATTGTGCCATATATGGTATTTGTACTGGTCTTCTTATGTACTTCTTGGGGTGGGTAGCACATACGATACTAGCACTCATCATTTCTTTTTTTTGTTATTTTTGTATGCATGGCGTGAGAACACATTTGGGCCACTCCTGCAAGAGTTACAGTGGGTAGGTATCTACGGTGGTACAGAAGTTCTTTACTGCACCAGGTAAACAGGCCACTAGAATGGACTTTATCATTTAGCTTGTGGATGGTCGTAAGTACACTAATTGTATTTTTTTCTTGGGGAGGTCCTGGTATATAATGACAGTTTACAAAACCTGTTCTCGCAATGCTGATGTAAGTCATGCATTGCCTCAGTAATGTGCAATAAAATATTTCAATTGTATTTTATAAAGGGCTATAAGAAACTCATGATCTTCATTAATCAGTTCACTTAATTGACCATTATTTTCACTTCAAATAAAAGCGCACATCTGTACTTCAGGAACTGTGGTGTAGTACTAGAAAGTGGTGGATATTTGAATTTAGTCTCCCTAAAATAGGAGCAGACATTAAAATACGCCAGAACATGTCATTGCAATTTCCAGATCTCTTTGTTGTAAGTACAGGATCCTCAGGGGCACATCAGAATTGCTGACCTATTCTATTTATATTTGGTTTTGTGAGCTTTTACATTTTGATTTCTGACTTGTTTTCACGCCCATTTGGGAACTACAGCATGTCCATGGCAGCAGCAGCAAAACAGACATGCATTTCTCTTAAGAAGTCAAGTCTCGCTATCTCAGCAGTACTGTCTGGGCCATTGATAGGGCGAATATTTACTTGTCAGATTGTATGCAGATAATGGTAAAGTGTTTTGCTGGTTTTGCTGTCAGACAGTGAAGTTTATTTAAAAATATATTACTGATGTTGACTGCAAGTCAAGGAAGCATCTGGAACAGAAGTGGCGCATACAAAGGAGTACAAACAAGTAAGGTGCCATTGATTTATTCTTTCAGTTTTTCTTGGGCTTAATGTACATTTTTTCCTGTTTTCTTATCATAGGTGGCAATTCAGCAAACAATTACACTAATTTGCACGTACAACTGCATCATCAGAGGAAAGAAGGAATTCATAATCGATTTTGTTCATGTGCTGACAACTGCATCATCAGAGGAAGGAAGGAAGGAACTCATAATCGATTTTCTTCATGTGCTGATAACATGGGTAGACAATCACCTGGAGGGAACTTCAGCTTCTAAGGATTTGTGTAAGGTAGTGGTCTCCCTCGAGCTGCACAATTCAGAATCATGTATTTGCAGAAACTTCATCCATGCCATGTAGTCTTCTTAAAGGAGCAGAGTAAAGAAGAGAAGGTCTTTATTTCCTGAATGAGACTGCAGATTCCTGTGGATGCAGTGCTGACCTTTCAGGCAAAGCCAATAAAAAGAGCATCCAAGCAGGCACTTCAAATTAGAATTGCTTTTTTATAGTGTGAGAAACAGATTAACAGTGGCACAGGCCTTGTTTATAGTGTGAAACAGCAAGTGACAGTGCAAGCTACATGTCTGTTTTCAACACATGACTGTTGCACAACTCTGTTCAGGTGACCTGTATGTTTTATCTGCTTAATCTTGTGTTGGAGATCTGTGCTGACGTTTTCCAAGAGTTAAATCAAGTTGCAGAGCTAGTGAAGAAGGTACTGTGCTGGAGGCATCAGCTACTTGGTTTTATGTAGGTTTGTGGTAAAAGTACCACCTTACCCTTGAATTTCTTATGGAACATCCACCCATAACAAAAGTCTTCCTTCAACAGTATTTGGCATCTAATGCAGCAATGTTAGAATAAATCAGGTTAACTCTGCAGTGAGAATAAACCAAGCTGCTGCCATATGCAGAAGGCCCCATAACATTTCTGCAATTTACCCTAAATTTCTTTATGTTATCTGAAATTTTCCTTAATTCTAGGACTGCATTTTCCCATTTTTTTCAGTAGCAGTGTATATAAACTTCAAAGTAGATAAAACCAACAGTAGCATATAACCTACACAAATATACAGAAGCTGTGGTATATGGGCTAAAATGGAATTACTTGCACCTGGCTTTGAAGTTTGATAACTCAGGCTTTACCTTGTGATCAAACCATACCAAGAATGAGCGCATGCTATGGTAATCTGAATCTGAACATAGTATATTCATGTATTATTTAATTAATTTAATAAGTTATCTGGTTCATATGGAACATTTTCAGCCAC
>NC_056735.1:353044651-353139651 GCF_019279795.1 Protopterus annectens | reverse complement strand
TCTGACTAAATGAAATCAGAGACATTTTGCTGCAGTAGGCCATAGAGTTTATCATAATCAATAATTTGACTTGAAGTACTGACACTGAGTATGGCTACATTTTTTCAGCTGTTATACCTGGATCTTCTTCTTTCGGCTTTTTCCCAGTTAGGAGTCGCCACAGCGGATCATCTGTCCGCTCATGATTGGCAGTGGAGTTTTACAGTGTCGAGTTGCCAGCCCAGCGCCCAACCTTCCACAGAAGGCACACACTCACACCTAGGGCCAATTTAGAGTGTCCAATCCACCTACTGCATGTCTTTGGGATGTGGGAGGAAACCGGAGCACCCGGAGAAAACCCACGCGACCACAGGGAGGACATGCAGACTCCGCACAGAAGACACCCCAGCCGAGAATTGAACCGGAGAACCTCTTGCTGTGAGACAGCATCGCTAACCACTGCACCACCATGGTCGCCCAGCTGTTATACCTGGATCATTAACAATAATTCTTCACAAACTAATGGTACACATTTACGTGTGGAAAACCCCAGATAACTTGATCTTTCAGAAATATACATTTCAGACATGTATAATTAAATTAACATGTTAATAAGTTGTCTAGTCTTCTTAACAGACGTGTTTTAACCCACTAGAGTGCATTTAATGCCTTTATATACAAGTTTTAGCCTTTTTAGGGATTTCTAGTACCCAGTGGAGTGCATGTTATTTTAATGAACAGTTCTATAATGTTCAAAAAATAGTGTGCCAGGTTTGTGGTAATACATTAGCTCAGTGGTAGGATATGCCTCACTGCTCCATCGTCAAGAATTCAAGGTTTTCTTTGAGTATTACATGTTTTACATGTTTTCTCATCTCCAGAAACACAGCTTAATTGTTTTTTATGTAATTATTAGGCACTCTGAGTTGTTCATTGTTATGTGATAACCTCACCCGTAGGTGTATGTTAAGCATGATAGCGAAGGTTTAGTGCTGTTATGTATGTTATGAAAAGTTATGTTTTAAGTGGTAGAGTTTTAACGTTTGCATTGTTAATGAGTTTCTAGTTTGTTAATTAAGTTTATATATATATATATATATATATATATATATATATATATATATATATATATATACCTGCTTGACCATTGAGCTTTCTGCTAAATACACTTATTCACCCACTAATTTTATTGCTATTTAGTCTGTTTTTAGCTCCCTACTGAGGAGTATCGTCCTTCTGGAGGGAATACTTCTCAGTAACCCAAACTAATCTTATAGCCACGCTTGGGGGTGAGGATGAATCATAGTAAGGTGCCATTATATACTCATATCCAAAGTTTTGCATCACATCTCTATCACCTCCCTTGGTAGCTGATGCTTCATAGTAAGTTGCCATCCTATGCTCATATCCAAAGATTTGCATCAGGTCTCTATCAACCCCCCCCCCCTTGGTAGCTGATGCGTGCACTTGCTCTAAGATGTGGCCTCCTTATATGAACCTACTTCTACCCCTCTCCTCTGATGTGTACAGTGCACGCATGGAATGACACAGATACAGACACATTCTCAAACCTTTTGCTGCCTTGCCATATACATACTATCTCCACATGATGTTGGTAGCAGATAGGGTGCCTGGACCACCCCCTCTTACAAGGATGGGAGAGCTGGTGTCAGTCACTCACTCGTTACCCTCATTTGTTGGCATCTTCAAAGACCGGATTGCTACTCAGTTCCTGGTTGTCTAGGTTATAATCATGGTTTTATCTCTCAGTACCCCTGAGCCAACAGTTTTATCTTTAAAAAAAAAAAGAATATATATTTTCCTGATTTTATATGATGAATAAACATTTGAATTTTTGTTTGCTTATTTGTTTATGTTTTGATAACCAGGTGCTTGGTGACATGTTTTCAATGATGACCCAGGGAGAAATACTCCAGACCATAGAAGTACACATTCATGAGCAAGCTCACAGCAATATAAATTGTAGGCAGCATGTGGATGTTTAATGGGTAAGTGATACAGCTCAGTTAAGGCAATCGCTATTGTAGAACCACAGGGATGTGTGCCAGTGTTCACAAGAAGACTATACTGAAGCGGGTAACCGAGAAATCAGTGGAATAATCTAAAGGATTATGTTGTTGTAATAGTCTGTTGTAGTAGTAGCATATGTAAATGTGCAACATTGTACTAATGGTGTCCTGATGTTCTGTCTTCAGAGGAAGTGTTTACTATGCATGGATCACTTTAAACAGTTATATGCTGTATTTTAATAAGGAATATAAGCGTATTGTGACACTTTGCAGTTGTTTAGGGATCTTAGTGTAGTGCATTGATTGAATGTATTAGTTCTTTATTTATTTTTATTACTTAAGATGTTTTTTGCATTGATAATGTATAAAATGTTGGTGGTTAAGCATACTGATTGATGTACCAGTATATCATTTATTTGCTATAACATTAATATGTTGTTTTGGTAATTATGAGGTGACCTTTACAAAGGCAGTTTCATTTTCTTTTATATTACTATTGCACTGTGTAATTTTGGAGGATAGTTATTATGCATGTGCTTTCAAGGTGCAGTTTTATTACTTTCATTGTAATACTTTTTTAAGAGACTTATGATCACATATTATTAAGTTTTGTCAGAATGTTGGAGAGATGTTAAATATTTTAATGCTACAAAAGTATTACTTTTGCATTTTATGGTTAATGTGTCTGGAGGGTGTTTTTGTATTAATCTGATCTTTTGGTCTTTTTAAGGAGGGAGTGCTGAGATTGGTGTTTTTAAGGAGGGGGTTGCTGAGATGCCCAAGATGGTAACCATTTGTTGTTTTCTAAGGTTCACACTTGACTTTTTTGCCTTTTGTATTTGACCGTAACTCATGCTTTTTCTGTATGCATTTATTATTTAAACACACATAGATGTAGTGCTTTGTCCATTCATTTTTTTATTATTTTTAGAACTTTTACATTGTATAAATACATTTATCCTAATGGTAGCTCCCAGATAAAGGGGTTATCTTTGACAGTGTGTAGATATTTTTATTTACCCAGGTGTAGTAAAACATGTAGTTGGTACAGTGTGTAGGTATTTTTATCCAGGTGTAATAAACCATTTATGTGGTACAATGAATAGAAATTTTTATATAGGTGTAATAAAACATGTATCTGGTACAGTGTGTAGGTATTTTTATCTAGATGTAATAAAATATATATCTGGTACAGTGTGTAGGTATTTTTATCAAGATGTAATAAAACATGTATCTGGTACAGTGTGTAGGTATTTTTATTTAGATGTAATAAAACATGTATCTGGTACAGTGTGTAGGTATTTTTATCAAGATGTAATAAAACATGTATCTGGTACAGTGTGTAGGTATTTTTATCTAGATATAATAAAACATGTATCTGGTACAGTGTGTAGGTATTTTTATCTAGATGTAATAAAACATTTATCTGGTTCAGTGTGCAGGTATTTTTATCAAGATGTAATAAAACGTATCTGGTACTGTGTGTAGGTATTTTTATCTAGATGTAATAAAACATGTATCTGGTACAGTGTGTAGGTATTTTTATCTAGATGTAATAAAGCATGTGTCTGGTACAGTGTGTAGGTATTTTTATCTAGATGTAATAAAACATGCATGTGGTACAATGAGTAGGTATTTTTATATATGTGTAATAAAACATGTATCTGTACAGTATGTAGATTTATTTTAATCTGGGTGTAATAAACATGTATCTGGTACAGTGTGTAGGTATTTTATATAGATGTAATAAAACCTGTATCTGGTACAGTGTGTAAGTATGTTTATATAGATGTAATAAAACATGTCTTGTACAGTGTGTAAGTATTTTTATCTATATGCAAAAAAACTTGTCTGGCAGTCTGTAGGTATTTTTATGTATATGTAATAAAACATGTATCTGGTACCATGTGTAGGTATTTTTATCTAGATGTAATAAAACGTTTCTGGTACCATGTGTAGATATTTTTATCTAGATGTAATAAAACATGTCTGGTAAAGTGTGTAGGTATTTTCATCTGGATGTAATCAACCATGTCTGGTACAGTGTGTAGGTATTTTTATCTAGATATAATGAAACATGTATCTGGTACAGTGTGTAGGTATTTTATATAGATGTAATAAAACATGTATCTGGTACAGTGTGTAGGTATTTTTATCTAGATGTAATAAAATGTGTCTGATGCCGTGTGTAGGTATTTTTATCTAGATGTAATAAAACATGTTTGGTACAGTGTGTAGGTATTTTTATCTAGATGTAATAAACCATGTCTAGTACAGTGTGTAAGTATTTTTATCTAAATGTAATAAAACATGTATCTGGTACAGTGTGTAGGTATTTTTATGCAGATGTAATAAAACATGTATCTGGTACAGTGTGCTGGTATTTTTATCTACATGTAATAAAAGATGTGTCTGGTACTGTGTGTAGGTATTTTTATCTAGATGTAACAAAACATGTATCTGGTACAGTGTGCTGGTATTTTTATCTAGATGTAATAAAAGATGTGTCTGGTACTGTGTGTAGGTATTTTTATCTAGATGTAACAAAACATGTATCTGGTACAGTGTGTCAGTATTTTTATCTAGATGTAATAAAACGTGTCCGGTACAGTGTGTAGGCATTTTTATATAGATGTAATAAAACATGTGTCTGGTACAGTGTGTAGGTTTTTTATCTAGATGTAATAAAACGTGTGTCTGGTACAGTGTGTAGGTTTTTTATCTAGATGTAATAAAACATGTATCTGCTACAGTGTGCAGGTATTTTTATCTAGATGTAATAAAAGATGTTTCTGGTACAGTGTGTAGCTATTTTTATCTTGATGGAATAAAACGTATCTGGTACAGTGTGCAGGTATTTTTATCTAGATACAATAAAACATGTATCTGGTGCAGTCTGTAGCTATTTTTATCTAGACGTAATAAAACATGTATCTGGTACAGTGTTTAGGTATTTCTATGTAGATGTAATAAAATGTGTCTGGTACAGTTTGTTGGTATTATTATCTGTTTGCAATAAAACATTTATCTGGTACAGTGTGTAGGTATTTTTATCTAGATGTAATAAAATGTGTATTTGGTACAGTGTGTAGGCATTTTTATCTAGATGTAATAAAACATGTCTGGTAAAGTGTGTAGGTATTTTCATCTGGATGTAATAAACCATGTCTGGTACAGTGTGTAGGTATTTTTATCTAGATATAATGAAACATGTATCTGGTACAGTGTGTAGGTATTTTATATAGATGTAATAAAACATGTATCTGGTACAGTGTGTAGGTATTTTTATCTAGATGTAATAAAATGTGTCTGATACCGTGTGTAAGTATTTTTATCTAGATGTAATAAAACATGTTTGGTACAGTGTGTAGGTATTTTTATCTAGATGTAATAAACCATGTCTAGTACAGTGTGTAAGTATTTTTATCTAAATGTAATAAAACATGTATCTGGTACAGTGTGTAGGTATTTTTATGCAGATGTAATAAAACATGTATCTGGTACAGTGTGCTGGTATTTTTATCTACATGTAATAAAATATGTGTCTGGTACTGTGTGTAGGTATTTTTATCTAGATGTAACAAAACATGTATCTGGTACAGTGTGCTGGTATTTTTATCTAGATGTAATAAAAGATGTGTCTGGTACTGTGTGTAGGTATTTTTATCTAGATGTAACAAAACATGTATCTGGTACAGTGTGTCAGTATTTTTATCTAGATGTAATAAAACGTGTCCGGTACAGTGTGTAGGCATTTTTATATAGATGTAATAAAACATGTGTCTGGTACAGTGTGTAGGTTTTTTATCTAGATGTAATAAAACGTGTGTCTGGTACAGTGTGTAGATTTTTTATCTAGATGTAATAAAACATGTATCTGCTACAGTGTGCAGGTATTTTTATCTAGATGTAATAAAAGATGTTTCTGGTACAGTGTGTAGCTATTTTTATCTTGATGGAATAAAACGTATCTGGTACAGTGTGTAGGTATTTTTATCTAGATACAATAAAACATGTATCTGGTGCAGTCTGTAGCTATTTTTATCTAGACGTAATAAAACATGTATCTGGTACAGTGTTTAGGTATTTCTATGTAGATGTAATAAAATGTGTCTGGTACAGTTTGTTGGTATTATTATCTGTTTGCAATAAAACATTTATCTGGTACAGTGTGTAGGTATTTTTATCTAGATGTAATAAAATGTGTATTTGGTACAGTGTGTAGGTATTTTTATCTAGATGTAATAAAACGTGTGTGGCAGAGTGTGTGGGTATTTCTATGTATAGCTTATAAAACTTGTCTGGCAGTGTGTAGGTATTTTTATCTAGATGTAATAATACATGTATCTGGTACAGTGTGTAAGTATTTTTATCTAGATGTAATAAACCATGTATCTGGTACAGTGTGTAGGTATTTTTATCTAGATGTAATAAAACATGCATCTTGTACAGTGTGCAGGTATTTTTATCTAGATGTAATAAAAGATGTATCTGGTACAGTGTGTAGGCATTTTTATCTAGTTGTAATAAAACATATCTGGTACAGTGTGTTGCTATTTTTATCGAGATGCAATAAAACATGTATTTGGTACAGTGTGTAGGTATTTTTACCTGGATATAATAAAACATGCATTTGGTACAGTGTTTAGGTATTTTTATCTAGATGTAACAAAACGTGTTTGGTAACGTGTGTAGGTAGATTTTACCTAGATGTAATAAAATGTGTCTGCTGCAATGTGTAGGTATTTTTATCCAGATGTAATAAAACATGTCTGGTACAGTGTGTAGGTATTTTTATCTAGATGTAATAAAATATGTATCTGGTACAGTGTGTAGGTATTTTATCTAGATATAATAAAACATGCATCTTGTACAGTGTGCAGGTATTTTTATCTAGATGTAATAAAAGATGTATCTGGTACAGTGTGTAGGCATTTTTGTCTAGATGTAATAAAACATATCTGGTACAGTGTGTTGCTATTTTTATCGAGATGCAATAAAACATGTATTTGGTACAGTGTGTAGGTATTTTTACCTGGATATAATAAAACATGCATTTGGTACAGTGTGTAGGTATTTTTTTCTAGACGTAATAAAACATGTATCTGGTACCATGTTTAGGTATTTTTATCTAGATGTTATAAAACATGTAAGTGGAACAATGAGTAGGTATTTTTATACTGGTGTAAAAACATGTATCTAATACACTGTGTAGATTATTTTTAATCTGGGTGTAATAAAACA
The DNA here is from genome assembly GCF_019279795.1 of Protopterus annectens. Lineage (NCBI taxonomy): Eukaryota > Metazoa > Chordata > Ceratodontiformes > Protopteridae > Protopterus > Protopterus annectens. Next base: position 353,132,398 of record NC_056735.1, on the reverse strand, counting down.
TGTATCTGGTACAGTTTGTAGGTATTTTTATCTAGATGTAATAAAACATGTATCTGGTACAGTGTGTAGGTATTTTTATCTAGATTCAATAAAACATGTCTGGTACAGTGTGTAGGTATTTTTATCTAGATGTAACAAAACGTGTCTGGTATAGTGTGTAGGTATTTTTATCTAGATGTAATAAAACGTGTATCTAGTACAGTGTGTAGGTATTTTTATCTAGATGTAATAAAACATGTATCTGGTACAGTGTGTAGGTATTTTTATCTAGATGTAATAAAACATGTCTGGTACAGTGTGTAGGTATTTTTATCTAGGTGTGATAAAACATCTGTATGGTACAGTGTGTAGGTATTTTTATATAGGTGTAATAAAACATGTAACTGATACAATGTGTAGGTATTTTTATCTAGATGTAATAAAACATGTATGTGGTTCAGTGTGTAGGTATTTTTATCTAGATGTAACAAAACATGTATCTGGTACAGTGTGTTGGTATTTTTATCTAGATGTAATAAAACATGTCCAGTACAGTGTGTAGGTATTTTTATCTAGATATAATAAAACGTGTCTGGTACAGTGTGTAGGTTTTTTATCTAGATGTAATAAATCGTGTGTCTGGTACACTGTGTAGGTTTTTTTATCTAGATGTAATAAAACATGTATCTGCTACAGTGTGCAGGTATTTTTATCTGGATGTAATAAAAGATGTTTCTGATACAGTGTGTAGGTATTTTTATCTTGATGGAATAAAACGTATCTGGTGCAATGTGTAGGTATTTTTATCTATATGCAATAAAACATGTATCTGGTGCAGTCTGTAGCTATTTTTAACTAGATGTAATAAAACATGTATCTGGTACAGTGTTTAGGTATTTCTATGTAGATGTATTAAAACGTGTCTGGTACAGTTTGTTGGTATTATTATCTGTATGTAATAAAACATGTATCTGGTACAGTGTGTAGGTATTTTTATATAGATGTAATAAAACACGTATCTGGTACAGTGTGCAGGTATTTTTATCTAGATGTAATAAAAGATGTGTCTGGTACAGTGTGTAGGTATTTTTATCTAGATGTAGCAAAACATGTATCTGGTACAGTGTGTCGGTATTTTTATCTAGATGTAATAAAACATGTCCAGTACAGTGTGTAGGTATTTTTATCTAGATGTAATAAAACATGTGTCTGGTACAGTGTGTAGGTTTTTTATCTAGATGTAATAAAACGTGTATTTGGTACAGTGTGTAGGTATTTTTATCTAGATGTAATAAAACGTGTGTGGCAGAGTGTGTGGGTATTTTTATGTATAGCTTATAAAACGTGTCTGGCAGTGTGTAGGTATTTTTATATAGATGTAATAATACATGTATCTGCTACACTGTGTAAGTATTTTTATCTAGATGTAATAAAACATGTATCTGGTACAGTGTGTAGATATTTTTATCTAGATGTAATAAAACATGTATCTGCTACAGTGTGCAGGTATTTATATCTAGATGTAATAAAAGATGTTTCTGGTACAGTGTGTAGCTATTTTTATCTTGATGGAATAAAAAGCATCTGGTACAGTGTGTAGGTATTTTTATCTAGATGCAGTAAAACATGTATCTGGTGCAGTCTGTAGCTATTTTTATCTAGACATAATAAAACATGTATCTGGTACAGTGTTTAGGTATTTCTATGTAGATGTAATAAAATGTGTCTGGTACAGTTTGTTGGTATTATTATCTGTTTGCAATAAAACATTTATCTGGTACAGTGTGTAGGTATTTTTATCTAGATGTAATAAAACGTGTATTTGGCACAGTGTGTAGGTATTTTTATCTAGATGTAATAAAACGTGTGTGGCAGAGTGTGTGGGTATTTTTATGTATAGCTTATAAAACGTGTCTGGCAGTGTGTAGGTATTTTTATCTAGATGTAATAATACGTGTATCTGGTACAGTGTGTAAGTATTTTTATCTAGATGTAATAAAACATGTATCTGGTACAGTGTGTAGATATTTTTATCTAGATGTAATAAAACATGTATCTGGTACAGTGTGTAGGTATTTTTATCTAGATGTAATAAAACATGTATCTGGTACAGTGTTTAGGTATTTTTATCTAGATGTAACAAAACGTGTTTGGTACCGTGTGTAGGTAGATTTTATCTAGATGTAATAAAATGTGTCTGCTGCAGTGTGTAGGTATTTTTATCTGGATGTAATAAAACATGTCTGGTACAGTGTGTAGGTATTTTTATCTAGATGTAATAAAATATGTATCTGGTACAGTGTGTAGGTATTTTTATCTAGATATAATAAAACATGCATCTTGTACAGTGTGCAGGCATTTTTATCTAGATGTAATAAAAGATGTATTTGGTACAGTGTGTAGGCATTTTTATCTAGATGTAATAAAACATATCTGGTACAGTGTGTTGCTATTTTTATCGAGATGCAATAAAACATGTATTTGGTACAGTGTGTAGGTATTTTTACCTGGATATAATAAAACATGCATTTGGTACAGTGTGTAGGTATTTTTTTCTAGACGTAATAAAACATGTATCTGGTACCATGTTTAGGTATTTTTATCTAGATGTTATAAAACATATAAGTGGTACAATGAGTAGGTATTTTTATATTGGTGTAAAAAACATGTATCTAATACACTGTGTAGATTATTTTTAATCTGGGTGTAATAAAACATGTATCTGGTACAGTTTGTAGGTATTTTTATCTAGATGTAATAAAACATGTATCTGGTACAGTGTGTAGGTATTTTTATCTAGATTCAATAAAACATGTCTGGTACAGTGTGTAGGTATTTTTATCTAGATGTAACAAAACGTGTCTGGTATAGTGTGTAGGTATTTTTATCTAGATGTAATAAAACGTGTATCTTGTACCATGTGTAGGTATTTTTATCTAGATGAAATAAAACATGTATCTAGTACAGTGTGTAGGTATTTTTATCTAGATGTAATAAAACATGTATCTGGTACAGTGTGTAGGTATTTTTATCTAGATGTAATAAAACATGTCTGGTACAGTGTGTAGGTATTTTTATCTAGGTGTGATAAAACATCTATGTGGTACAGTGTGTAGGTATTTTTATATAGGTGTAATAAAACATGTAACTGATACAATGTGTAGGTATTTTTATTTAGATGTAATAAAACATGTATCTGGTACAGTGTGTAGATTTTTTTATCTAGATGTAATTAAACATGTATCTGGTACAGTGTGTAGGTATTTTTATATAGATGTAATAAAACACGTATCTGGTACAGTGTGCAGGTATTTAAAAGATGTGTCTCGTACAGTGTGTAGGTATTTTTATCTAGATGTAACAAAACATGTATCTGGTACAGTGTGTCGGTATTTTTATCTAGATGTAATAAAACATGTCCAGTACAGTGTGTAGGTATTTTTATCTAGATATAATAAAACGTGTCTGGTACAGTGTGTAGGTTTTTTATCTAGATGTAATAAATCGTGTGTCTGGTACACTGTGTAGGTATTTTTATCTGGATGTAATAAAAGATGTTTCTGATACAGTGTGTAGGTATTTTTATCTTGATGGAATAAAACGTATCTGGTGCAATGTGTAGGTATTTTTATCTAGATGCAATAAAACATGTATCTGGTGCAGTCTGTAGCTATTTTTATCTAGATGTAATAAAACATGTATCTGGTACAGTGTTTAGGTATTTCTATGTAGATGTATTAAAACGTGTCTGGTACAGTTTGTTGGTATTATTATCTGTATGTAATAAAACATTTATCTGGTACAGTGTGTAGGTATTTTTATCTAGATGTAATAAAACATGTATTTGGTACAGTGTGTAGGTATTTTTATCTAGATGTAATAAAACGTGTCTGTCAGAGTGTGTGGGTATTTTTATGTATAGCTAACAAAACGTGTCTGACAGTGTGTAGGTATTTTTATCTAGATGTAATAAAACATGTATCTGGTACAGTGTGTAGGTATTTTTATCAAGATGTAATAAAACATGTATCTGGTACAGTGTGTAGGTATTTTTATCTAGATGTAATAAAACATGTATCTGGTACAGTGTGTAGGTATTTTTATCTAGCTGTAATAAAACATGTGTCTGGTTCAGTGTGTAGGTATTTTTATCAAGATGTAACAAAACATGTATCTGGTACAGTGTGTAGGTATTCTTATCAAGATGTAATAAAACATGTATCTGGTACAGTGTGTAGATATTTTTATCTAGATGTAATAAAACATGTATCTGGTACAGTGTGTAGGTATTTTTATCTAGATGTAATAAAACATGTATGTGGTTCAGTGTGTAGGTATTTTTATCAAGATGTAATAAAATATGTATCTGGTACAGTGTGTAGGTATTTTTATCTAGGTGTAATAAAGCATGTGTCTGGTACACTGTGTAGGTATTTTTATCTAGATGTAATAAAACATGTATGTGGTACAATGAGTAGGTATTTTTATATAGGTGTAATAAAACATGTATCTGTAGAGTATGTAGATTTATTTTAATCTGGGTGTAATAAAACATGTATTTGGTACAGTGTGTAGGTATTTTTGTATAGATGTAATAAAACCTGTATCTGGTACAGTGTGTAGGTATGTTTATATAGATGTAATAAAACGTATCTTGCACAGTGTGTAAGTATTTTTATCTATATGCAAAAAAACTTGTCTGGCAGTGTGTAGGTATTTTTATGTATATGTAATAAAACATGTATCTGGTACCATGTGTAGGTATTTTTATCTAGATGTAATAAAACATGTATCTGGTACAGTGTGTAGGTATTTTTATGTAGATGTAATAAAATATGTATCTGGTACAGTGTGTAGGTATTTTTATCTAGATGTAATAAAACTTGTCTGGTATAGTGTGTAGGTATTCTTATCTAGATGTAATAAAACGTATCTGGTACACTGTGCAGGTATTTTTATTTACATGCAATAAAACATGTATGTGGTACAGTGTGTAAGTATTTCTACCTAGATATAATAAAACATGTATTTGGTACAGTGTGTAGGTATTTTTATCTAAACATAATAAAACATGTATCTGGTACCGTATGTAGGTATTTTTATCTAGACATAATAGAACATGTATGTTGTACAATGAGTAGGTATTTTTATCTAGATGTAATAAAACGTGTCTGGTACAGTGTGTAGGTATTTTTATCTAGATGTAATAAAACATGTGTCTGGTACAGTGTGTAGGTATTTTTATCTAGATGTAATAAAACATGTATCTGGTACAGTGTGCAGGTATTTTTATCTAGATGTAATAAAAGATGTATCTTGTACAGTGTGTAGGTATTTTTATCTAGATGTAATAAAACGTATCTTGCACAATGTGTAGGTATTTTTATCTAGATGCAATAAAACATGTATCTGGTAGAGTGTGCAGGTATTTTTAACTAGATGTAATAAAAGATGTATCTGGTAAAGTGTGATAGGTATTTTTATCTAGTCGTAATAAAACATGTATCTGGTACCGTGTGTGGGTATTTTTATCTAGATATAAATAAAACGTATCTGGTACATTGTGTAGGTATTTTTATATAGGCGTAATAAAACATGTATCTGGTACAATGTGTAGGTATTTTTATGTAGATGTAATAAAACGTGTGTGGTACAGTGTGTAGGTATTTTTACCTAAATGTAATAAAACGTATCTGGTACAATGTGTAGGTATTTTTACTAGATGCAATATGTATCTGTTACAGTGTGCAGTTATTTTTATCTAGATATAATAAAACATGTATCTGGTACAGTGTGTAGGTATTCTTATCTAGATGTAATAAAACATGCATCTGGTACCATGTGTAGGTATTTTTATCTAGATATAATAAAACATGTATCTGGTACAATGTATAGGTATTTTTATCTAGATGTAATAAAACGTGTCTGGTACAGTGTGTAGGTATTTTTATCTATATGTAATAAAACATGTATCTGGTACAGTGTGTAGGTATTTTTATCTAGATGTAATAAAACGTGTCTGGTACAGTGTGTAGGTATTTAATCTAGATGTAATAAAACATGTGTCTGGAACAGTGTGCTGGTATTTTTATGTATATGTAATAAAACATGTATCTGGTACAGTGTGTAGGTATTTTTATCTAGATGTAATAAAACGTGTATCTGGTACCATGTTTAGGTATTTTTATCTAGATGAAATAAAACATGTATTGTGTACAGTTTGTAGGTATTTTTATCTAGATGTACTAAAACAAGTATCTGGTATCGTGTGTAAATATTATTATCTAGATGTAATAAAACATGTATGTGGTACAATGAGTAGGTATTTTTATATAGGTGTAATAAAACATGTATCTGATACAGTCTGTAAATATTTTTATCAAGACGTAATAAAACATGTATCTGGTAGAGTGTGTAGATATTTTTATCTAGATGTAATAAAACGTATCTTGTACAATGTGTACGTATTTTTATCTAGATGCAATAAAACATGTATCTGGTACAGCGTGTAGTTATTTTTATCTAGATATAATAAAACATGTATCTGGTACAGTGTGTCGGTATTTTTATCTAGAGGTAATAAAACATGTATCTGGTACCGTGTGTAGGTATTTTTATCTAGATATAAATAAAACGTATCTGGTACATTGTGTAGGTATTTTTATATAGGTGTAATAAAACATGTATCTGGTACAGTGTGTAGGTATTTTTATCTAGATGTAATAAAACGTGTCTGGTACAGTGTGTAGGTATTTTTACCTATATGTAATAAAACATGTATCTGGTACAGTGTGTAGGTATTTTTACCTAAATGTAATAAAACGTATCTGGTACAATGTGTAGGTATTTTTATCTAGATGCAATAAAATATGTATCTGGTACAGTCTGCAGTTATTTTTATCTAGATATAATAAAACATGTATCTGGTACAGAGTGTAGGTATTTTTATCCAAATGTAATAAAACATGCATCTGGTATCATGTGTAGGTATTTTATTTAGATATAATAAAACATGTATCTGGTACAGTCTGCAGTTATTTTTATCTAGATGTAATAAAACATGTATCTGGTATCATGTGTAAATATTTTTATCTAGATGTAATAAAACATGTATGTGGTACAATGAGTAGGTATTTTTATATAGGTGTAATAAAACATGTATCTGATAGTCTGTAAATATTTTTATCAAGATGTAATAAAACATGTATCTGGTAGAGTGTGTAGATATTTTTATCTAGATGTAATCAAACATGTATCTGGTAGAGTGTGTAGATATTTTTTATCTAGATGTAATCAAACATGTATCTGGTACAGTGTGTAGGTATTTTTATATAGATGTAATAAAAGATGTATCTGGTACAGTGTGCAGATATTTTTATCTAGATGTAATAAAACGTATCTTGTACAATGTGTACGTATTTTTATCTAGATGCAATAAAACATGTATCTGGTACAGTGTGTAGTTATTTTTATCTAGATATAATAAAACATGTATCTGGTACAGTGTGTAGGTATTTTTATCTATATGTAATAAAACATGCATCTGGTACCGTGTGTAGGTATTTTTATCTAGGTATAAATAAAACGTATCTGGTACAATGTGTAGGTATTTTTATCTAGATGCAATAAAATATGTATCTGGTACAGTCTGCAGTTATTTTTATCTAGATATAATAAAACATGTATCTGGTACAGTGTGTAGGTATTTTTATCTAAATGTAATAAAACATGCATCTGGTACCATGTGTAGGTATTTTATTTAGATATAATAAAACATGTATCTGGTACAGTCTGCAGTTATTTTTATCTAGATGTAATAAAACATGTATCTGGTATTGTGTGTAAATATTTTTATCTAGATGTAATAAAACATGTATGTGGTACAATGAGTAGGTATTTTTATATAGGTGTAATAAAACATGTATCTGATACAGTCTGTAAATATTTTTTTTTCAAGATGTAATAAAACATGTATCTGGTACAGTGTGTAGATATTTTATCTAGATGTAATAAAGCATGTCGGGTACAGTGTGTAGGTATTTTTATCTATATGTAATAACATATATCTGGTAGAGTATGTAGGTTTTTTATCTAGATGTAATAAAACGTGCATCTGGTACAGTGTGTAGCTATGTCTATCTAGATGCAATAAAATGTGTGTCTGGTACCATGTGTAGGTATTTTTATCTAGATGTAATAAAACATGTATCTGGTACACTGTGTAGGTATTTGTATCTAGATGTAATAAAACATATATCTGGTACAGTGTGTAGTTATTTTTATCTGGATGTAATAAAACTTATCTAGTACAGTGTGTAGGTATTTTTATCTGTATGTAATAAAGCATGTATCTAGTACAGTGTGTAGGTATTTTTATCTAGATGTAATAAAACATGTCTGGTACAGTGTGTAGGTATTTAATCTAGATGTAATAAAACATGTGCCTGGAACAGTGTGCTGGTATTCTTATCTATATTTAATAAAACATGTATCTGGTACAGTGTGTAGGTATTTTTATCTAGATGTAATAAAACGTGTATCTGGTACCATGTTTAGGTATTTTTATCTAGATGAAATCAAACATGTATTGTGTACAGTTTGTAGGTATTTTTTATCTAGATGTACTAAACAAGTATCTGGTATCGTGTGTAAATATTGTTATCTAGATGTAATAAAACATGTATGTGGTACAATGAGTAGGTATTTTTATATAGGTGTAATAAAACATGTATCTGATACAGTGTGCAGATATGTTTATCTAGATGTAATAAAACGTATCTTGTACAATGTGTACGTATTTTTTATCTAGATGCAAAAAAACATGTATCTGGTACAGTGTGTAGTTATTTTTATCTAGATATAATAAAACATGTATCTGGTACAGTGTGTCGGTATTTTTATCTAGACATAATAAAACATGTATCTGGTACCGTGTGTAGGTATTTTTATCTAGGTATAAATAAAACGTATCTGGTACATTGTGTAGGTATTTTTATATAGGTGTAATAAAACATGTATCTAGTACAGTGTGTAGGTATTTTTACCTATATGTAATAAAACATGTATCTGGTACAGTGTGTAGGTATTTTTACCTAAATGTAATAAAACGTATCTGGTACAATGTGTAGGTATTTTTATCTAGATGCAATAAAATATGTATCTGGTACAGTCTGCAGTTATTTTTATCTAGATATAATAAAACATGTATCTGGTACAGTGTGTAGGTATTTTTATCTAAATGTAATAAAACATGCATCTGGTACCATGTGTAGGTATTTTATTTAGATATAATAAAACATGTATCTGGTACAGTCTGCAGTTATTTTTATCTAGATGTAATAAAACATGTATCTGGTATTGTGTGTAAATATTTTTATCTAGATGTAATAAAACATGTATGTGGTACAATGAGTAGGTATTTTTATATAGGTGTAATAAAACATGTATCTGGTACAGTGTGTAGATATTTTTATCTAGATGTAATAAAGCATGTCGGGTACAGTGTGTAGGTATTTTTATCTATATGTAATAACATATATCTGGTAGAGTATGTAGGTTTTTTATCTAGATGTAATAAAACGTGCATCTGGTACAGTGTGTAGCTATGTTTATCTAGGTGCAATAAAATGTGTGTCTGGTACCATGTGTAGGTATTTTTATCTAGATGTAATAAAACATGTATCTGGTACACTGTGTAGGTATTTTTATCTAGATGTAATAAAACATGTATCTGGTACAGTCTGTAGTTATTTTTATCTAGATGTAATAAAACATGTATCTGGTACACTGTGTAGGTATTTTTATCTAGATGTAATAAAACATGTATCTGGTACAGTGTGTAGGTATTTGTATCTAGCTGTAATAAAACATATATCTGGTACAGTGTGTAGTTATTTTTATCTGGATGTAATAAAACTTATCTAGTACAGTGTGTAGGTATTTTTATCTGTATGTAATAAAACATGTATCTAGTACAGTGTGTAGGTATTTTTATCTAGATGTAATAAAACGTGTCTGGTACAGTGTGTAGGTATTTAATCTAGATGTAATAAAACATGTGTCTGGAACAGTGTGCTGGTATTTTTATCTATATTTAATAAAACATGTATCTGGTACAGTGTGTAGGTATTTTTATCTAGATGTAATAAAACGTGTATCTGGTACCATGTTTAGGTATTTTTATCTAGATGAAATCAAACATGTATTGTGTACAGTTTGTAGGTATTTTTATCTAGATGTACTAAACAAGTATCTGGTATCGTGTGTAAATATTGTTATCTAGATGTAATAAAACATGTATGTGGTACAATGAGTAGGTATTTTTATATAGGTGTAATAAAACATGTATCTGATACAGTCTGTAAATATTTTTATCAAGATGTAGTAAAACATGTATCTGGTACAATGTGTACGTATTTTTATCTAGATGCAATAAAACATGTATCTGGTACAGTGTGTAGTTATTTTTATCTAGATATAATAAAACATGTATCTGGTACAGTGTCGGTATTTTTATCTAGACGTAATAAAACATGTATCTGGTACCGTGTGTAGGTATTTTTATCTAGATATAAATAAAACGTATCTGGTACATTGTGTAGGTATTTTTATATAGGTGTAATAAAACATGTATCTGGTACAGTGTGTAGGTATTTTTATCTAGATGTAATAAAACGTGTCTGGTACAGTGTGTAGGTATTTTTACCTATATGTAATAAAACATGTATCTGGTACAGTGTGTAGGTATTTTTACCTAAATGTAATAAAACGTATCTTGTTCAATGTGTAGGTATTTTTATCTAGATGCAATAAAATATGTATCTGGTACAGTCTAAAGTTATTTTTATCTAGACATAATAAAACATGTATCTGGTACAGTGTGTAGGTATTTGTATCTAAATGTAACAAAACATACATCTGGTACCATGTGTAGGTATTTTTATTTAGATATAATAAAACATGTATCTGGTACATTGTGTAGGTATTTTTATATAGGCGTAATAAAACATGTATCTGGTACAATGTGTAGGTATTTTTATCTAGATGTAATAAAACATGTATCTGGTATCGTGTGTAAATATTTTTATCTAGATGTAATAAAACATGTATGTGGTACAATGAGTAGGTATTTTTATATAGGTGTAATAAAACATGTATCTGATACAGTCTGTAAATATTTTTTTTCAAGATGTAATAAAACATGTATGTGGTACAGTGTGTAGATATTTTTATCTAGATGTAATAAAGCATGTCGGGTACAGTGTGTAGGTATTTTTATCTATATGTAATAACATATATCTGGTAGAGTATGTAGGTTTTTTTATCTAGATGTAATAAAACGTGTATCTGGTACAGTGTGTAGGTATTTTTATCTAGATGTAATAAAATGTGTCTGGCACAGTGTATAGGAATTTTTATATAGGTGTAATAAAACAAGTATCTGGTACAGTTTGTAGGTATTTTTATCTAGATGTAATAAAACATGTATGTGGTACAGTGAGTAGTTATTTTTATATAAGTGTAATAAAACATGTATCTGATACAGTGTGTCAATTTTTTTTAATCTGGGTGTAATAAAACATGTATCTGGTACAGTCTGTAGGTTTTTTTTATCTAGATGTAATAAAACATGTATCTGGTACAGTGTGTAGGTATTTTTATATAGATTTAATAAAACGTGTCTGGTACAGTGGGAAGGTATTTTCTTTAGATGTAATAAAACATGTGTCTGGAACAGTGTGTAGTTATATTTATCTATATCTAATAAAATGTGTCTTGCAGTGTGTAGGTATTTTTATCTATATGTAATAAAACATGTATCTGGTACAGTGTGTAGGTATTTTTATCTAGATGTAATAAAACGTGTATCTGGTACCATGTGTAGGTATTTTTGTCTAGATGTAATAAAACATATATCTGGTACAGTGTGTAGGTATTTTTATCTAGATGTAATAAAACATGTATCTGGTACAGTGTGTAGGTATTTGTATCTAGATGTAATAAAACATATATCTGGTACAGTGTGTAGGTATTTTTATCTGGATGTAATAAAACTTATCTGGTACAGTGTGTAGGTATTTTTATCTAGATGTAATAAAATATGTGTCTTCTACAGTGCGTAGATATTTTTATCCAGATGTAATAAAACGTGTCTGGTACAGTGTGTACATATTTTTATCTAGATGTAGTCAAATATGTATCTGGTACAGTGTGTAGGTATTTTTATGTAGACGTCATAAAACATGTATCTGGTACCGTGTGTAGGTATTTTTATCTAGATATAAATAAAACGTATCTGGTACAGTGTCTAGGTATTTTTATCTATATGTAATAAAACATGTATCTGGTACAGTGTGTAGGTATTTTTATCTAGATGTAATAAAACGTATCTGGTACAATGTGTAGGTATTTTTATCTAGATGCAATAAAACATGTATCTGGTACAGTGTGCAGTTATTTTTATCTAGATATAATAAAACATGTATCTGGTACAGTGTGTAGGTAGTTTTATCTAGACGTAATAAAACATGCATCTGGTACCGTCTGTAGGTATTTTTATCTAGATATAATAAAACATCTATCTGGTATATTGTGTAGGTATTTTTATATATGTGTAATAAAACATGTATCTGGTACAGTGTGTAGGTATTTTTATCTAGATGTAATAAAATGTGTCTGGTACAGTGTGTAGGTATTTTTATCTAGATGTAATAAAATGTGTCTGGTACAGTGTGTAGGTATTTTTATCTAGATATAATAAAACATGTATGTGGTACAATGAGTACTTATTTTTATATAGGTGTAATAAAACATGTATCTGATACAGTGTGTTGATTTTTTTTAATCTGGGTGTAATAAAACGTGTATCTGGTATAGTCTGTAGGTATTTTTATCTGGATGTAATAAAACATGTATCTGGTGCAGTGTGTAGATATTTTTATATAAATGTAATAAAACGTGTCTAGTACAGTGGGAAGGTATTTTTATCTAGATGTAATATAAAATGTATCTGGTACAGTGGGTAGGTATTTTTATCTATATGTAACAAAACATGTATCTGGTACAGTGTGTAGGCATTTTTATCTAGATGTAATAAAATGTGTATCTGTTACAGTGTGCAGTTATTTTTATCTTGATATAATAAAACATTTGTCTGGTACAGTGTGTAGGTATTCTTATCTAGATGTAATAAAACATGTATCTGGTACATTGTGTAGGTATTTTTATATAGGGGTAATAAAACATGTATCTGGTACAACGTATAGGTATTTTTATCTAGATGTAATAAAACGTGTCTGGTACAGTGTGTAGGTATTTTTATCTATATGTAATAAAACATGTATCTGGTACAGTGTGTAGGTATTTTTATCTAGATGTAATAAAACATGTGTCTGGAACAGTGTGTTGATATTTTTATCTATATGTAATAAAACATGTATCTTGTACAGTGTGTAGGTATTTTTATCTAGATGTAATAAAACGTGTATCTGCTACCATGTTTAGCTATTTTTATCTAGATGAAATAAAACATGTATTGTGTACAGTTTGTAGGTATTTTTATCTAGATGTACTAAAACAAGTATCTGGTATCGTGTGTAAATATTATTATCTAGATGTAATAAAACATGTATGTGGTACAATGAGTAGGTATTTTTATATAGATGTACTGAAACAAGTATCTGGTATTGTGTGTAAATATTTTTGTCAAGATGTAATAAAACATGTATCTGGTACAGTGTGTAGATATTTTTATCTAGATGTAATCAAACATGTATCTGGTACAGTGTGTAGGTATTTTTATATAGATGTAATAAAAGATGTATCTGGTACAGTGTGCAGATATTTTTATCTAGATGTAATAAAACGTATCTTGTACAATGTGTACGTATTTTTATCTAGATGCAATAAAACATGTATCTGGTACAGTCTGTAGTTATTTTTATCTAGATATAATAAAACATGTATCTGGTACAGTGTGTCGGTATTTTTATCTAGACGTAATAAAACATGTATCTGGTACCGTGTGTAGGTATTTTTATCTAGATATAAATAAAACGTATCTGGTACATTGTGTAGGTATTTTTATATAGGTGTAATAAAACATGTATCTGGTACAGTGTGTAGGTATTTTTATCTAGATGCAATAAAATATGTATCTGGTACAGTCTGCAGTTATTTTTATCTAGATATAATAAAACATGTATCTGGTACAGTGTGTAGGTATTTTTATCTGAATGTCATAAAACATGCATCTGGTACCATGTGTAGGTATTTTATTTAGATATAATAAAACATGTATCTGGTACAGTCTGCAGTTATTTTTATCTAGATGTAATAAAACATGTATCTGGTATCGTGTGTAAATATTTTTATATAGGTGTAATAAAACATGTATCTGGTACAATTTGTAGGTATTTTTATCTAGATGTAATAAAACATGTATCTGATACAAGTCTGTAAATATTTTTATCAAGATGTAATAAAACATGTATGTGGTACAGTGTGTAGATATTTTTATCTAGATGTAATAAAGCATGTTGGGTACAGTGTGTAGGTATTTTATCTATATGTAATAAAACATGTATCTGGTACAGTGTGTAGGTATTTTTATCTAGATGTAATAAAACATGTATCTGGTACAGTGTGTAGGTATTTTTATCTAGATGTAATAAAAGATGTATCTGGTACAGTGTGTAGGTATTTTTATCTAGATGTAATAAAACATGTATCTGGTACAGTGTGTAGGTATTTTTATCTAGATGTAATAAAACATGTGTCTGGTACAGTGTGTACATATTTTTGTCTAGATGTAATCAAACATGTATCTGGTACAGTGTGTAAGTATTTTTATCTAGATGCAATAAAACATGTATCTGGTACAGTGTGTAGGTATTTTTAACTAGATGTAATAAAACATGTATCTGGTACAGTGTGTAGTTATTTTTATCTAGATGTAATAAAACGTATCTGGTACAATGTGTAGGTATTTTTATCTAGATGCAATAAAACATGTATCTGGTACAGTGTGTAGCTATTTTTATCTAAATGTAATAAAACATGTATCTGGTACAGTGTGTAGGTATTTTTATCTAGATGTAATAAAACATGTATCTGGTACAGTGTGTAGGTATTTTTATCTAGATGTAATAAAACATGTATCTGGTACAGTGTGTAGGTATTTTTATCTAGATGTAATAAAACATGTATCTGGTACAGTGTGTAGGTATTTTTAAGTAGATGTAATAAAACATGTATCTGGTACAGTGTGTAGGTATTTTTATCTAGATGTAATAAAACATGTATCTGGTACAGTGTGTAGGTATTTTTATCTAGATGTAATAAAACATGTATCTGGTACAGTGTGTAGGTATTTTTATCTAGATTTAATAAAACATGTATCTGGTACAGTGTGTACGTATTTTTATCTAGATGCAATAAAACATGTATCTGGTACAGTGTGTAGGTATTTTTATCTAGATGTAATAAAACATGTATCTGGTACAGTGTGTAGGTATTTTATCTAGATGTAATAAAACATGTATCTGGTGCAGTGTGTAGGTATTTTTATCTAGATGTAATAAAACGTGTATCTGGTACAGTGTGTAGGTATTTTTATCTAGATGTAATAAAACATGTATCTGGTACAGTGTGTAGGTATTTGTATCTAGATGTAATAAAACATATATCTGGTATAGTGTGTAGGTATTTTTATCTAGATGTAATAAAACTTGTCTGGACAGTGTGTAGGTATTTTTATCTAGATGTCATAAAACATGTGTCTTCTACAGTGTGTAGGTATTTTTATCAAGATGTAATAAAACATGTATCTGGTACTGTGTGCAGGTATTTTTATCTAGATGTAATAAAACATGTATCTGGTACAGTGAGTAGATATTTGTAACTAGATGTTATAAAACATGTATCTGGTACAGTGTGTAGGTATTTTTATCTAGATGTAATAAAACATGTATCTGGTACAGTGTAGGTATTTTTATCTAGATGTAATAAAACATGCATCTGGTACTGTGTGCAGGTATTTTTATCTAGATGTAATAAAACATGTATCTGGTACAGTGAGTAGGTATTTTTATCTAGATGTAATAAAACATGTCTGGTACAGTGTGTAGGTATTTTTATCTAGATGTAATAAAATATGTATCTGGTACAGTGTGTAGGTATTTTATCTAGATGTAATCAAACATGTATCTGGTACAGTGTGTAGGTATTTTTATCTAGATGTAATAAAACATGTATCAGGTACAGTGTGTAGGTATTTTTATCTAGATGTAATAAAACATGTATCTGGTACAGTGTGCAGGTATTTTTATCTAGATGTAATATAAAATGTATCTGGTACAGTGGGTAGGTATTTTTATCTAGATGTAATCAAACATGTATCTGGTACAGTGTGTACGTATTTTTATCTAGATGCAATAAAACATGTATCTGGTACAGTGTGTACATATTTTTGTCTAGATGTAATCAAACATGTATCTGGTACAGTGTGTAGGTATTTTTATCTAGATGTAATAAAACATGTATCTGGTACAGTGTGTAGGTATTTTTATCTAGATGTAATAAAACATGTATCTGGTACAGTGTGTAGGTATTTGTATCTAGATGTAATAAAACATCTATCTGGTATAGTGTGTAGGTATTTTTATCTAGATTTAATAAAACTTGTCTGGTACAGTGTGTAGGTATTTTTATCTAGATGTAATAAAACATGTGTCTTCTACAGTGTGTAGGTATTTTTATCTAGATGTAATCAAACATGTATCTGGTACAGTGTGTACGTATTTTTATCTAGATGCAATAAAACATGTATCTGGTACAGTGTGTAGGTATTTTTAACTAGATGTAATAAAAGATGTATATGGTACAGTGTGATAGGTATTTTTATCTAGATGTAATAAAACATGTATCTGGTACAGTGTGTAGGTATTTTTACCTATATGTAATAAAACATGTATCTGGTACAGTGTGTAGGTAATTTTACCTAAATGTAATAAAACATGCATCTGGTACAGTGTGTAGGTATTTTTATCTAGATATAATAAAACATGTATCTGGTACAGTGTGTAGGTATTCTTATCTAGATGTAATAAAACATGTATCTGGTACAGTGTGTAGGTATTTTTATCTAGATGTAATAAAACATGTATCTGGTACAGTGTGTAGGTATTTTTATCTAGATGTAATAAAACATGTATCTGGTACAGTGTGTAGGTATTTGTATCTAGATGTAATAAAACATCTATCTGGTACAGTGTGTAGGTATTTTTATCTAGATGTAATAAAACATCTATCTGGTATAGTGTGTAGGTATTTTTATCTAGATGTAATCAAACATGTATCTGGTACAGTGTGTAAGTATTTTTATCTAGATGTAATAAAACATGTATCTGGTACAGTGTGTAGGTATTTTTATCTAGATGCAATAAAACATGTATCTGGTACAGTGTGTAGTTATTTTTATCTAGATATAATAAAACATGTATCTGGTACAGTGTGTAGGTATTTTTATCTAGATGTAATAAAACATGTATCTGGTGCAGTGTGTAGGTATTTTTATCTAGATGTAATAAAACGTGTATCTGGTACAGTGTGTAGGTATTTTTATCTAGATGTAATAAAACATGTATCTGGTACAGTGTGTAGGTATTTTTATCTAGATGTAATAAAACATGTATCTGGTACAGTGTGTAGGTATTTTTATCTAGATGTAATAAAACATGTATCTGGTACAGTGTGTAGGTATTTGTATCTAGATGTAATAAAACATATATCTGGTACAGTATGTAGGTTTTTTATCTAGATGTAATAAAACGTGCATCTGGTACAGTGTGTAGGTATGTTTATCTAGATGCAATAAAACAAGTATCTGGTACAGTGTGTAGGTATTTTTATCTAGATGTAATAAAACATGTATGTGGTACAGTGTGTACATATTTTTGTCTAGATGTAATCAAACATGTATCTGGTACAGTGTGTACGTATTTTTATCTAGATGCAATAAAACATGTATCTGGTACAGTGTGTAGGTATTTTTAACTAGATTTAATAAAACATGTATCTGGTACAGTGTGTAGGTATTTTTATCTAGATGTAATAAAACATATCTGGTACAATGTGTAGGTATTTTTATCTAGATGCAATAAAACATGTATCTGGTACAGTGTGTAGGTATTTTCATCTAGATGCAATAAAACATGTATCTGGTACAGTGTGTAGTTATTTTTATCTAGATATAATAAAACATGTATCTGGTACAGTGTGTAGGTATTTTTATCTAGACGTAATAAAACATGTATCTGGTACAGTGTGTAGGTATTTTTATCTAGATGTAATAAAACATATATCTGGTACAGTGTGTAGGTATTTTTATCTGGATGTAATAAAACTTATCTGGTACAGTGTGTAGGTATTTTTATCTAGATGTAATAAAACATGTATCTGGTACCGTGTGTAGGTATTTTTATCTAGATGTAATAAAACATGTAGCTGGTCCTGTGTGCAGTTATTTTTATCTAGATATAATAAAACAAGTATCTGGTACAGTGTGTAGGTATTTTTATCTAGATGTAATAAAACATGTATCTGGTACAGTGTGTAGGTATTTTTATCTAGATGTAATAAAACATGTATCTGGTACAGTGTGTAGGTATTTTTATCTAGATGTAATAAAACATGTATCTGGTACAGTGTGTAGGTATTTTTATCTAGATGTAATAAAACATGTATCTGGTACAGTGTGTAGGTATTTTTATCTAGATGTAATAAAACATGTATCTGGTACAGTGTGTAGGTATTTTTATCTAGATGTAATAAAACATGTATCTGGTACAGTGTGTAGGTATTTTTATCTAGATGTAATAAAACATGTATCTGGTACAGTGTGTAGGTATTTTTATCTAGATGTAATAAAACATGTATCTGGTACAGTGTGTAGGTATTTTATCTAGATGTAATAAAACATGTATCTGATACAGTGTGTAGGTATTTTTATCTAGATGTAATAAAACATGTATCTGGTACAGTGTGTAGGTATTTTTATCTAGATGTAATATAAAATGTATCTGGTACAGTCGGTAGGTATTTTTATCTATATGTAACAAAACATGTATCTGGTACAGTG
Source organism: Protopterus annectens (assembly GCF_019279795.1). Classification (NCBI taxonomy): domain Eukaryota; kingdom Metazoa; phylum Chordata; order Ceratodontiformes; family Protopteridae; genus Protopterus; species Protopterus annectens. The sequence continues at coordinate 353,113,281 of NC_056735.1, read as the reverse complement.
TGTAGGCATTTTTATCTAGATGTAATAAAACATCTATCTGGTACAGTGTGTAGGTATTTGTATCTAGATGTAATAAAACATATATCTGGTACAGTGTGTAGGTATTTTTATCTAGATGTAATAAAACATGTATCTGGTACAGTGTGTAGGTATTTGTATCTAGATGTAATAAAACATCTATCTGGTACAGTGTGTAGGTATTTTTATCTAGATGTAATAAAACATGTATCTGGTACAGTGTGTAGGTATTTTTATCTAGATGTAATAAAACATGTATCTGGTACAGTGTGTAGGTATTTTTATCTAGATGTAATAATACATGTATCTGGTGCAGTGTGAAGGTATTTTTATCTAGATGTAATATAAAATGTATCTGGTACAGTGGGTAGGTATTTTTATCTATATGTAACAAAACATGTATCTGGTACAGTGTGTAGGCATTTTTATCTAGATGTAATAAAATGTGTATATGGTACCATGTGTAAGTATTTTTATCTAGATGTAATAAAACATGTATCTGGTACAGTGTGTAGGTATTTTTGTCTAGATGTAATAAAACATATATCTGGTACAGTGTGTAGGTATTTTTATCTGGATGTAATAAAACTTATCTGGTACAGTGCGTAGATATTTTTATCCAGATGTAATAAAACGTGTCTGGTACAGTGTGTACATATTTTTATCTAGATGTAGTCAAATATGTATCTGGTACAGTGCGTAGGTATTTTTATCTAGATGCAATAAAACATGTATCTGGTACAGTGTGTAGTTATTTTTATCTAGATATAATAAAATGTATCTGGTACAGTGTGTCTGTATTTTTATGTAGACGTCATAAAACATGTATCTGGTACCGTGTGTAGGTATTTTTATCTAGATGTAATAAAACATGTATCTGGTACAGTCTGTAGGTATTTTTTTCTAGATGTAATAAAACATGTATCTGGTGCAGTGTGTAGATGTTTTTATCTAGATGTAATAAAACATGTATCTGGTACAGTGTGTAGGTATTTTTATCTAGATGTAATAACACATGTATCTGGTACAGTGTGTAGGTATTTGTATCTAGATGTAATAAAACACCTATCTGGTATAGTGTGTAGGTATTTTTATCTAGATGTAATAAAACATGTATCTGGTACAGTGTGTAGGTATTTTTATGTAGATGCAATAAAACATGTATGTGGTACAGTGTGTAGGTATTTTTATCTAGATGTAATAAAACATGTATCTGGTACAGTGTGTACATATTTTTGTCTAGATGTAATCAAACATGTATCTGGTACAGTGTGTAGGTATTTTTATCTAGATGTAATAAAACATGTATCTGGTACAGTGTGTAGGTATTTGTATCTAGATGTAATAAAACATGTGTCTGGTACAGTGTGTAGGTATTTTTATCTAGATGTAATAAAACATGTATCTGGTACAGTGTGTAGGTATTTGTATCTAGATGTAATAAAACATCTATCTGGTATAGTGTGTAGGTATTTTTACCTAGATATTATAAAACATGTATGTGGTACAATGAGTAGGTATTTTTATATAGATTTAATAAAACATGTGTCTTCTACAGTGTGTAGGTATTTTTATCCAGATGTAATAAAACATGTATCTGGTACAGTGTGTAGGTATTTGTATTTAGATGTAATAAAACATCTATCTGGTATAGTGTGTAGGTATTTTTATCTAGATTTAATAAAACTTGTCTGGTACAGTGTGTAGGTATTTTTATCTAGATGTAATAAAAGATGTATATGGTACAGTGTGATAGGTATTTTTATCTAGACGTAATAAAACATGTATCTGGTACAGTGTGTAGGTATTTTTATCTAGATGTAATAAAACATATATCTGGTACAGTGTGTACATATTTTTATCTAGATGTAGTCAAATATGTATCTGGTACAGTGCGTAGGTATTTTTATCTAGATGCAATAAAACATGTATCTGGTACAGTGTGTAGGTATTTTTATCTAGATGTAATAAAACATGTGTCTTCTACAGTGTGTAGGTATTTTTATCCAGATGTAATAAAACGTGTCTAGTATAGTGTGTACATATTTTTATCTAGATGTAATCAAATATGTATCTGGTACAGTGTGTAGGTATTTTTATCTAGATGCAATAAAACATGTATCTGGTACAGTGTGTAGTTATTTTTATAGAGATTTAATAAAACGTGTCTGGTACAGTGGGAAGGTATTTTTATCTTGATGTAATAAAACATGTATCTGGTACACTATGTAGGTATTTTTGTCTAGATGTAATAAAACGTATCTGGTACAGTGGGAAGGTATTTTTATCTTGATGTAATAAAACATGTATCTGGTACAGTGGGAAGGTATTTTTATCTTGATGTAATAAAACATGTATCTGGTACACTATGTAGGTATTTTTGTCTAGATGTAATAAAACGTATCTGGTACAGTGTGTAGGTATTTGTATCTAGATGTAATAAAACATGTATCTGGTACAGTGTGTAGGTATTTTTATCTAGATGTAATAAAAGATGTATCTGGTACAGTGTGTAGATATTTTTATCTAGATGTAATAAAACATGTATCTGGTACAGTGTGTAGGTATTTTTATCTAGATGTAATAAAACGTGTCTGGTACAGTGTGTTGGTATTTTTATCTATATGTAATAAAACATGTATCTGATACAGTGTGTAGGTATTTTTATCTAGATGTAATAAAACTTGTATCTGGTACAGTGTGTAGGTATTTTTATCTAGATGTAATAAAACATCTATCTGGTATAGTGTGTAGGTATTTTTATCTAGATTTAATAAAACTTGTCTGGTACAGTGTGTAGGTATTTTTATCTAGATGTAATAAAACATGTGTCTTCTACAGTGTGTAGGTCTTTAATCTAGATGTAATCAAACATGTATCTGGTACAGTGTGTAGGTATTTTTATCTAGATGTAATAAAACATGTATCTGGTACAGTGTGTAGGTATTTTTATCTAGATGTAATAAAACATGTGTCTGGTACAGTGTGTAGGTATTTTTATATAGGTGTAATAAAACATGTATCTGATACAGTGTGTAGGTATTTTTATCTAGATGTAATAAAACATGTATCTGGTACAGTGTGTAGGTATTTGTATCTAGATGTAATAAAACATCTATCTGGTATAGTGTGTAGGTATTTTTATCTAGATTTAATAAAACTTGTCTGGTACAGTGTGTAGGTATTTTTATCTAGATGTAATAAAACTTGTATCTGGTACCATGTTTAGGTATTTTTATCTAGATGTAATAAAACATGTATCTGGTACAGTGTGTAGGTATTTTTATCTAGATGTAATAAAACATGTATCTGGTACAGTGTGTAGGTATTTTTATCTAGATGTAATAAAACATGTATCTGGTACAGTGTGTAGGTATTTTTATCTAGATGTAATAAAACATGTATCTGGTACAGTGTGTAGGTATTTGTATCTAGATGTAATAAAACATCTATCTGGTATAGTGTGTAGGTATTTTTATCTAGATTTAATAAAACTTGTCTGGTACAGTGTGTAGGTATTTTTATCTAGATGTAATAAAACATGTGTCTTCTACAGTGTGTAGGTATTTTTATCCAGATGTAATAAAACGTGTATCTGGTACAGTGTGTAGGGATTTTTATATAGATGTAATAAAAGATGTATCTGGTACAGTGTGTAGGTATTTTTATCTAGATGTAATCAAACATGTATCTGGTACAGTGTGTAAGTATTTTTATCTAGATGCAATAAAACATGTATCTGGTACAGTGTGTAGGTATTTTTAACTAGATTTAATAAAACGTGTCTGGTACAGTGTCTAGGTATTTTTATCTATATGTAATAAAACATGTATCTGGTACAGTTTGTCGGTATTTTTATCTAGACGTAATAAAACATGTATCTGGTACAGTGTGTAGGTATTTTTATCTAGATATAATAAAACATGTATCTGGTACAGTGTGTAGGTATTTTTATCTAGACGTAATAAAACATGCATCTGGTACCGTGTGTAGGTATTTTTATCTAGATGTAATAAAACATGTATCTGGTACAGTGTGTAGGTATTTTTATCTAGATGTAATAAAACATGTATCTGGTACAGTCTGTAGGTATTTTTATCTAGATGTAATAAAACATGTATCTGGTACAGTCTGTAGGTATTTTTTTCTAGATGTAATAAAACATGTATCTGGTGCAGTGTGTAGATGTTTTTATCTAGATGTAATATAAAATGCAACTGGTACAGTGGGTAGGTATTTTTATCTATATGTAATCAAACATGTATCTGGTACAGTGTGTAGGTATTTTTATACAGATGTAATAAAACATGTATCTGGTACAGTGTGTAGGTATTTTTATTTAGATGTAATAAAACATATATCTGGTATAGTGTGTAGGTATTTTTATCTAGATGTAATAAAACATGTATCTGGTACAGTGTGTAGGTATTTTATCTAGATGTAATAAAACATGTATCTGGTACAGTGTGTAGGTATTTTTATCTAGATGTAATAAAACATGTATCTGGTACAGTGTGTAGGTATTTTTATCTAGATGTAATAAAACATGTATCTGGTACAGTGTGTAGGTATTTTTATCTAGATGTAATAAAACATGTATCTGGTACAGTGTGTAGGTATTTTTATCTAGATGTAATAAAACATGTATCTGGTACAGTGTGTAGGTATTTTTATCTAGATGTAATAAAACATGTATCTGGTACAGTGTGTAGGTATTTTTATCTATATGTAATAACGTATATCTGGTAGAGTATGTAGGTTTTTTTATCTAGATGTAATAAAACGTGCATCTGGTACAGTGTGTAGGTATGTTTATCTGGATGCAATAAAAGATGTATCTGGTACAGTGTGTAGGTATTTTTATCAAGATGTAATAAAATGTGTCTGGCACAGTATGTAGGTTTTTTATCTAGATGTAATAAAACATGCATCTGGTACAGTGTGTAGGTATGTTTATCTAGATGTAATAAAAGATGTATCTGGTACAGTGTGTAGGTATTTTTATCAGGATGTAATAAAACATGTATGTGGTACAGTGTGTAGGTATTTTTATCCAGAGGTAATAAAACGTGTCTGGTACAGTGTGTACATATTTTTGTCTAGATGTAATCAAACATGTATCTGGTACAGTGTGTAGGTATTTTTATCTAGATGTAATAAAACATGTATCAGGTACAGTGTGTAGGTATTTTTATCTAGATGTAATCAAACATGTATCTGGTACAGTGTGTAGGTATTTTTATCTAGATGTAATAAAACATGTATCAGGTACAGTGTGTAGGTATTTGTATCTAGATGTAATAAAACATCTATCTGGTATAGTGTGTAGGTATTTTTATCTAGATTTAATAAAACTTGTCTGGTACAGTGTGTAGGTATTTTATCTAGATGTAATAAAACATGTATCTGGTACAGTGTGTAGGTATTTTTAACTAGATGTAATAAAACATGTATCTGGTACAGTCTGTAGTTATTTTTATCTAGATATAATAAAACATGTATCTGGTACAGTTTGTCGGTATTTTTATCTAGACGTAATAAAACATGTATCTGGTACAGTGTGTAGGTATTTTTATCTAGATGTAATAAAACATATATCTGGTACAGTGTGTATGTATTTTTATCTAGATGTAATAAAACATGTATCTGGTACAGTGTGTAGGTATTTTTATCTAGATGTAATAAAACATGTATCTGGTACAGTGTGTAGGTATTTGTATCTAGATGTAATAAAACATCTATCTGGTATAGTGTGTAGGTATTTTTATCTAGATGTAATAAAACTTGTCTGGTACAGTGTGTAGGTATTTTTATCCAGATGTAATAAAATGTGTCTGGTACAGTGTGTACATATTTTTGTCTAGATGTAATCAAACATGTATCTGGTACAGTGTGTACGTATTTTTATCTAGATGCAATAAAACATGTATCTGGTACAGTGTGTAGGTATTTTTATCTATATGTAATAAAACATGTATCTGGTACAGTGTGTAGGTATTTTTATCTAGATGTAATAAAACGTGTCTGGTACAGTGTGTAGGTATTTTTATCTAGATGTAATAAAACGTGTCTGGTACAGTGTGTAGGTATTTTTATCTATATGTAATAAAACATGTATCTGGTACAGTGTGTAGGTATTTTTATCTAGATGCAATAAAACATGTATCTGGTACAGTGTGTAGTTATTTTTATCTAGATATAATAAAACATGTATCTGGTAGTGTGCAGGTATTTTTATCTAGATGTAATAAAAGATGTATATGGTACAGTGTGATAGGTATTTTTATCTAGATGTAATAAAACATGTATCTGGTACAGTGTGTAGGTATTTTTATCTAGATGTAATAAAACATGTATCTGGTACAGTGTGTAGGTATTTTTATCTAGATGTAATAAAAGATGTATCTGGTACAGTGTGTAGGTATTTTTATCTAGATGTAATAAAACATGTATCAGGTACAGTGTGTAGGTATTTGTATCTAGATGTAATAAAACATCTATCTGGTATAGTGTGTAGGTATTTTTATCTAGATTTAATAAAACTTGTATCTGGTACAGTGTGTAGGTATTTTTATCTAGATGTAATAAAACATGTATCTGGTACAGTGTGTAGGTATTTTTATCTAGATGTAATAAAACATGTATCTGGTACAGTGTGTAGGTATTTTTATCTAGATGTAATAAAACGTGTCTGGTACAGTGTGTAGGTATTTTTATCTAGATGTAATAAAACGTGTCTGGTACAGTGTGTAGGTATTTTTATCTAGATGTAAGAAAACATGTATCTGGTACAGGGTGTAAGTATTTTTACCTAGATGCAATAAAATATGTATCTGGTAGTGTGCAGGTATTTTTATCTAGATGTAATAAAAGATGTATATGGTACAGTGTGATAGGTATTTTTATCTAGATGTAATAAAACATGTGTCTGGTACAGTGTGTAGGTATTTTTACCTATATGTAATAAAACATGTATCTGGTACAGTGTGTAGGTATTTTTATCTAGATGTAATAAAAGATGTATCTGGTACAGTGTGCATGTATTTTTATCTAGATGTAATAAAAGATGTATATGGTACAGTGTGATAGGTATTTTTATCTAGATGTAATAAAACATGTATCTGGTACAGTGTGTAGGTATTTTTATCTAGATGTAATAAAACATGCATCTGGTACAGTGTGTAGGTATGTTTATCTAGATGCAATAAAAGATGTATCTGGTACAGTGTGTAGGTATTTTTATCTAGATGTAATAAAACATGTATGTGGTACAATGAGTAGGTATTTTTATATAGATTTAATAAAACATGTGTCTTCTACAGTGTGTAGGTATTTTTATCCAGATGTAATAAAACGTGTCTGGTACAGTGTGTACATATTTTTGTCTAGATGTAATCAAACATGTATCTGGTACAGTGTGTAGGTATTTTTATCTAGATGTAATAAAACATGTATCTGGTACAGTGTGTAGGTATTTGTATCTAGATGTAATAAAACATCTATCTGGTATAGTGTGTAGGTATTTTTATCTAGATGTAATAAAACATGTATCTGGTACAGTGTGTAGGTATTTTTTATGTAGATGTAATACAACATGTATCTGGTACAGTGTGTAGGTATTTTTATCTAGATGTAATAAAACATGTATCTGGTACAGTGTGTAGGTATTTTTATCTAGATGTAATAAGAAAGACATGTATCTTGTGCAGTGTGTAGGTATTTTTATCTAGATGTAATAAAACATGTATCTGGTACAGTGTGTAAGTATTTTTATCTAAGTGTAATAAACCATTTATGTGGTACAATGAGTAGGTATTTTTATATAGGTGTAACAAAACGTGTATGTTACAGTGTGTAGCTATTTTTATCTAGCTGTAATAAAACGTGTCTGGTACAACGTGTAGGTATTTTTATCTAGATGTAATAAAACATGTATCTGGTACAGTGTGTAGGCATTTTTATACATATGTAATATAACAAGTATCTGGTACACTGTGTAGATATTTTAATCTAGATGTAATAAAACATATATCTGGTACCGTGTGTAGGTATTGTAATCTAGATATAATAAAACATGTATATGGTACAATGAGTAGGAATTTTTATATTGATGTAATAAAACATGTATCTGGTACAGTGTGTAGGTATTTTTTATCTAGATGTAATAAACTTGTCTGGTACAGTGTTTAGGTATTTTTATCTAGATGTAATAAAACATATCTGGTACAGTGTGTAGGTATTTTTATGTAGATGCAATAAAACATGTATCTGGTACAGTGTGTGGGTATTTTTATCGAGATGTAATAAAACATGTATGTGGTACAATGAGTACTTATTTTTATATAGGTGTAATAAAACATCTATCTGATGCAGTGTGTTGATTTTTTTTAATCTGGGTGTAATAAAACGCATATCTGGTACAGTCTGTAGGTATTTTTATCTTGATGTAATAAATCGTGTCTGGCGCAATGTGTAGGTATTTTTTCTAGATGTAATAAAACGTGTCTGGAAGAGTGTGTAGGTATTTTTATCTATATGTAATAAAACATGTCTGGCATTATGTAGGTATTTTTTTCTAGGTGTAATAAAACATGTATCTTGTACAGTGTGTACCTATTTTTATCTCAATGTCATAAAACATGTATCTGATACCCTGTGTAGGTATTTTTATCTAGATGTAATAAAACATGTATCTGGTACAGTGTGTAGGTATTTTTATCTAGATGTAATAAGAAAGACATGTATCTTGTGCAGTGTGTAGGTATTTTTATCTAGATGTAATAAAACATGTATCTGGTACAGTGTGTAAGTATTTTTATCTAAGTGTAATAAACCATTTATGTGGTACAATGAGTATGTATTTTTATATAGGTGTAACAAAACGTGTATGTTACAGTGTGTAGCTATTTTTATCTAGCTGTAATAAAACGTGTCTGGTACAACGTGTAGGCATTTTTATCTAGATGTAATAAAATGTGTATATGGTACCATGTGTAAGTATTTTTATCTAGATGTAATAAAACATGTATCTGGTAAAGTGTGTAGGTATTTTTATGTAGATGCAATAAAACATGTATGTGGTACTCTGTACATGTATTTTTACCTAGATATAATAAAACATGTATGTGGTACAATGAGTAGGTATTTTTATATAGATTTAATAAAACGTGTCTGGTACAGTGGGAAGGTATTTTTTTTAGATGTAATAAAACGTGTCTGGAGCAGTGTGTAGTTATATTTATCTATATCTAATAAAATGTGTCTTGCAGTGTCTAGGTATTTTTATCTAGATGTAATAAAACGTGTATCTGGTACCATGTATAAGTATTTTTATCTAGATGTAATAAAACATGTATCTGGTACCATGTATAAGTATTTTTGTCTAGATGTAATAAAACATGTATCTGGTACAGTGTGTACGTATTTTTATCTAGATGCAATAAAACATGTATCTGGTACAGTGTGTAGTTATTTTTATCTAGATATAATAAAACGTATCTGGTACAGTGTGTCGGTATTTTTATGTAGACGTCATAAAACATGTACCTGGTACCATGTGTAGGTATTTTTATCTAGACATAAATAAAACGTATCTGGTACATTGTGTAGGTATTTTTATATAGGTGTAATAAAAGATGTATCTGTGTAGGTATGTTTAACTAGATGTAATAAAACGGGTCTGGTACAGTGTCTAAGTATTTTTATCTATATATAATAAAACATGTATCTGGTACAGTGTGTAGGTATTTTTATCTAGATGTAATAAAACGTATCTGGTACAATGTGTAGGTATTTTTATCTAGATGCAATAAAACATGTAGCTGGTACAGTGTGCAGTTATTTTTATCTAGATATAATAAAACATGTATCTGGTACAGTGTGTAGGTATTTTTATCTAGACGTAGTAAAACATGCATCTGGTACCGTCTGTAGGTATTTTTATCTAGATATAATAAAACATCTGTCTGGTATATTGTGTAGGTATTTTTATATAGGTGTAATATAACATGTATCTGGTACAGTGTGTAGGTATTTTTATCTAGATGTAATAAAATGTGTCTGGTACAGTGTGTAGGTATTTTTATGTATATGTAATAAAACATGTATGTGGTACAGTGTGTAGGTATTTTTATCGAGATGTAATAAAACATGTATGTGGTACAATGAGTACTTATTTTTATATAGGTGTAATAAAACATCTATCTGATACAGTGTGTTGATTTTTTTTAATCTGGGTGTAATAAAACGCATATCTGGTACAGTCTGTAGGTATTTTTATCTTGATGTAATAAATCGTGTCTGGCGCAATGTGTAGGTATTTTTTCTAGATGTAATAAAACGTGTCTGGAAGAGTGTGTAGGTATTTTTATCTATATGTAATAAAACGTGTCTGGCATTATGTAGGTATTTTTTTCTAGGTGTAATAAAACATGTATCTTGTACAGTGTGTACCTATTTTTATCTCAATGTCATAAAACATGTATCTGATACCCTGTGTAGGTATTTTTATCTAGATGTAATAAAACATGTATCTGGTACAGTGTGTAGGTATTTTTATCTAGATGTAATAAGAAAGACATGTATCTTGTGCAGTGTGTAGGTATTTTTATCTAGATGTAATAAAACATGTATCTGGTACAGTGTGTAAGTATTTTTATCTAAGTGTAATAAACCATTTATGTGGTACAATGAGTAGGTATTTTTATATAGGTGTAACAAAACGTGTATGTTACAGTGTGTAGCTATTTTTATCTAGCTGTAATAAAACGTGTCTGGTACAACGTGTAGGTGTTTTTATCTAGATGTAATAAAACATGTATCTGGTACAGTGTGTAGGCATTTTTATACATATGTAATATAACAAGTATCTGGTACACTGTGTAGATATTTTAATCTAGATGTAATAAAACATATATCTGGTACCGTGTGTAGGTATTGTAATCTAGATATAATAAAACATGTATATGGTACAATGAGTAGGAATTTTTATATTGATGTAATAAAACATGTATCTGGTACAGTGTGTAGGTATTTTTTATCTAGATGTAATAAACTTGTCTGGTACAGTGTTTAGGTATTTTTATCTAGATGTAATAAAACATATCTGGTACAGTGTGTAGGTATTTTTATGTAGATGCAATAAAACATGTATCTGGTACAGTGTGTGGGTATTTTTATCGAGATGTAATAAAACATGTATGTGGTACAATGAGTACTTATTTTTATATAGGTGTAATAAAACATCTATCTGATGCAGTGTGTTGATTTTTTTTAATCTGGGTGTAATAAAACGCATATCTGGTACAGTCTGTAGGTATTTTTATCTTGATGTAATAAATCGTGTCTGGCGCAATGTGTAGGTATTTTTTCTAGATGTAATAAAACGTGTCTGGAAGAGTGTGTAGGTATTTTTATCTATATGTAATAAAACATGTCTGGCATTATGTAGGTATTTTTTTCTAGGTGTAATAAAACATGTATCTTGTACAGTGTGTACCTATTTTTATCTCAATGTCATAAAACATGTATCTGATACCCTGTGTAGGTATTTTTATCTAGATGTAATAAAACATGTATCTGGTACAGTGTGTAGGTATTTTTATCTAGATGTAATAAGAAAGACATGTATCTTGTACAGTGTGTAGGTATTTTTATCTAGATGTAATAAAACATGTATCTGGTACAGTGTGTAGGTATTTTTATCTAAGTGTAATAAACCATTTATGTGGTACAATGAGTAGGTATTTTTATATAGGTGTAACAAAACGTGTATGTTACAGTGTGTAGCTATTTTTATCTAGCTGTAATAAAACGTGTCTGGTACAACGTGTAGGTGTTTTTATCTAGATGTAATAAAACATGTATCTGGTACAGTGTGTAGGCATTTTTATACATATGTAATATAACAAGTATCTGGTACACTGTGTAGATATTTTAATCTAGATGTAATAAAACATATATCTGGTACCGTGTGTAGGTATTGTAATCTAGATATAATAAAACATGTATATGGTACAATGAGTAGGAATTTTTATATTGATGTAATAAAACATGTATCTGGTACAGTGTGTAGGTATTTTTTATCTAGATGTAATAAACTTGTCTGGTACAGTGTTTAGGTATTTTTATCTAGATGTAATAAAACATATCTGGTACAGTGTGTAGGTATTTTTATGTAGATGCAATAAAACATGTATCTCGTACTGTGTGTAGGTATTTTTACCTAGATTTAATAAAACATGTATTTGGTACAGTGTGTGGGTATTTTTATCTAGATGTAATAAAACATGTATCTGGTACCGTGTGTAGGTATTTTTATCTAGATGTAATAAAACATGTATGTGGTACAATGAGTAGGTATTTTTATATAGGTGTAATAAAACATGTATCTGATAAAGTATGTAGATTATTTTTAATCTGGGTGTAGTAAAACATGTATCTGGTACAGTCTGTAGGTATTTTTATCTAGATGTAATAAAACATGTATCTGGTACAGTGTGTAGGCATTTTTATCTAGATGTAATAAAACATGTATCTGGTACAGTGTGTAGGTATTTTTATCTAGATGTAGTAAAACGTGTCTGGTACAGTGTGTAGGTTTTTTTATCTAGATCTAATAAAACATGTGTCTGGTACAGTTTGTAGGTATTTTTATTTAGATGTAATAAAACATGTATCTGGTACCGTGTGTAGGTATTTTTATCTAGATGTAATAAAACATGTATGTGGTACAATGAGTAGGTATTTTATATAGGTGTAATAAAACATGTATCTGATACAGTGTGTAGGTATTTTTATCTAGATGTAATAAAACATGTATCTGGTACAATGTGTAGGTATTTTTTATGTAGATGTAATACAACATGTATCTGGTACAGTGTGTAGGTATTTTTATCTAGATGTAATAAAACATGTATCTGGTACAGTGTGTAGGTATTTTTTTATGTAGATGTAATACAGCATGTATCTGGTACAGTGTGTAGGTATTTTTATCTAGATGTAATAAAACATGTATCTGGTACCGTGTGTAGGTATTTTTATCTAGATGTAATAAAACGTATGTGGTACAATGAGTAGTTATTTTTATATAGGTGTAATAAAACATGCATCTGATACAGTGTGTAGATTTTTATCTAGATGTAATAAAACATGTATCTGGTACAGTGTGTAAGTATTTTTATATAGATTTAATAAAACGTGTCTGGTACAGTGGGAAGGTATTTTCTCTAGATGTAATAAAACATGTGTCTGGAACAGTGTGTAGGTATTTTTATCTATATGTAGTAAAAAATGTATCTGGTACAGTGTGCAGGTATTTTTATGTAGATGTAATAAAACATGTATCTGGTGCAGTGTGTAGGTATTTTTATCTAGATGTAATAAAACATGTATCTGGTACAGTGTGTAGGTATTTTTATCTAGATGTAATAAAACGTATCTGGTACATGGTTTAGGTATTTTTATCTAGATGCAATAAAACATGTATCTGGTACAGTGTGTAGATATTTTTATCTAGATGTAATAAAACATGTATCTAGTACAGTGTGTAGGTATTTTTATCTAGATGTAATAAAACATGTCTGGTACAGTGTGTCATTATTTTTATCTAGATGTAATAAAACCTGTTTGGTACAGTGTGTAGGTATTTTTTTTCTTGATGTAATAAAACATGTCTACAACAGTGTGTAGGTATTTTTCTCTATATGTAATAAAACGTGTCTTGTACAGTGTGTAGATATTTTTATCTAGATGTCATAAAACGTGTATCTGGTACCATGTGTAGGTATTTTTATCTACATGTAATAAAACGTGTCTAGTACAGTGTGTACGTATTTTTATCTAGATGTAATAAAACATGTATCTGGTACAGTGTGTAGGTATTTTTATCTAGATGTAATAAAACGTATCTGGTACAGGGTTTAGGTATTTTTATCTAGATGCAATAAAACATGTATCTGGTACAGTGTGTAGGTATTTTTATCTAGATATAATAAAACATGTACCTGGTACAATGTGTATTTATTTTTATCTAGACGTAATAAAACATGTATCTGGTACCGTGTGTAGGTATTTTAATCTAGATGTCATAAAACGTGTATGTTGTACAGTGAATAGGTATTTTTATACAGATGTAATAAAACATGTATCTGATACAGTGTGTAGAGTTTTTTTAATATGGGTGTAATAAAACATGTATCTGGTACAGTCTGCAGGTATTTTTATCTAGATGTAATAAAACATGTCTGGTACGGCATTTAGGTATTTTTATCTAGATGTAATAAAATGTGTATCTGGTACAGTGTGTAGGTATTTTATCTAGATGTAAAAAAACCTGTCTGACACAGTGTGTAAGTTCATAGGTAGGTACTAGGCTATCGGCCCAAGGGCCTACGTAATCCTAGCCAACAAGGTTCCCTGGCTTACTCCACCCAAGAAAGTTATTTTCCTGTGCCACTGTCGAGCTTAGACACATACTTGATCCCCGGGGTGTATTTCCTATTTCCCATCCACTCTTCAAGATTTTTCTTAAAGAGTGCAAATGAAGAACTTTGCTTGACATAGATGGGTAGCCTGTTCCAGAGTATGGGAAGTCTCTGGGACAGGAATCTATCCCTCCAGCATGTCCTGTTTATTGTGGTGACAAGGTTTAGGTCCCTAGAGCGTGTAGCTCGGAGGGATTTCTTTAGGTGTAGCATGTCCAACAGCTCTGGGTTTGACATAACTTTATATGTTAGGCAGAGATCACCTTGGAGTAGACGATATGCTACGGAGTAAAGCTGGAGTTTTTTGAGGCGGTCAGTGTAAAGCATTTGTTTGAGGCCAGTAATCGTCTTTGTGAGGTACTTCTGTGGCCTTTCCAGCTGCTGCAGATGTCTTGTGAGGTATATTCCAAAAGGGGAGTTGTACTCTATAATGGGTCTAATGAGTGTCGAGTAGAGGGGAACAATGACCTCTTTTTTCCTGGATGAGAACCCTTTTATGATAAGGTGTGCCACGTAGAAGGACTTCCTGACTATTGTGGTGATGTGACTATCAAAGGAGAGACTACTGTCCACCTGGGTCCCAAGGTCTGTTATCACACATTCGGTGTTAAGTAGATTGCTGCCTATGTGGTAGTTCATGGGTACAGAGTTTTTACCAAAGGGGATGTCACTGCACTTTTGGCATTGAGCTTGAGGCCATGTCTCTGACACCAGATATCTGTCTTAGCGAGGCCCTTCTGTAGGATGTCCACATCATTTGGGGACTTGACTATGGCTCCTAGTTTGCAGTCATCTGCGAACTTTGTTAGCCAGAGGCCTTCTGTGTTTGCCTGTACTTCAGAGAAGTGGATACCAAACAGGAGAGGGCCCAGGACGGAACCCTGTGGTACTCCACTTATTATTGCTTTGAGGTCAGATTTGGAGTCTGCAACTTTTACAGTGTGGGTTCTGTCAGTGAGCCAGTTGGCAACCTATCTTGTGATTTAGGGATTTATCCCTAGTTTAGTGAATTTAGCTATAATTCTAGAATGGGGGATGGTGTTGAAAGTCTTGGCGAGGTCAAGATAGGCTGTATGAACCATCTTACCCTCATCTACGGCTTTGGTGACTGCCTCAAAGAAATCGATCAGGTTCAGGAGGCATGATCTGCCTTTCACAAACCCGAACTGGATGGGATCCAAGTTTGGAGGTTACCAATGTCTTTGTTTATGAGTTCCATGATGATACGTTCCATGGCCTTGCAGACCAGGCTCGTCAAGCTAATAGGTTGATAGTTCCCGGGATCAGTGGTGGCTCCCCATTTGTTAAGTGGGATAACTGTTGCTGTGCTCCATCCAGTGGGCACAAAGCCTGATGCAAGGCTATTATTGAACATGGTGCTTAAGTGGGGAGCCAGTTTGTTCTGAAGTTCATGTAAAACGCAGCCTGGGTTGTTGTCCGGTCCCATGGATGCTGTGTTCTTGGCTTTAGAGAGTGCAGCTTTTACCTGCGTAGTTGTGATTACAAGGACTCTGCATTCTTCCTTTATAGTTATGGGCTCTTTAGGGGGTGGGAGGGGGTAAAGTTAGCACTGAACCTATCTGCCAGGATGTTGGCAATATCAGTTGGTTCTGTAATTTTCGTGCCTTTGTGCTGTAACTCAGAGCAGATCTGGGTGTTGCTATCGAGATTCTTGACATAGTTATAGAATGCTTTGTGGTTGCCCTTAGAATTAGTGGCAATTTTGTTTTCATTGCTAGCTTTGGAGGATCCTATAAGGGATCTCAGCTTCTTACTGAGGCTGACCAGGGAGCTCCTCCACTCATGGGATTTTACTCTCTTTTGCAACAGTTTCTTCCTTCTGTTGTACAGTTTTTTTATGGCAGGGGACCACCAGATTGGCTTCCTTTTTTTGGAGGATAGCGTCTTGGTTCTGTTTGGGATAGCACGATTCATGCACTCGTGTAAGTGCTTATAGAGTGCATTTGTGTAGGATTCAGCAGTTGTAACTTTGTTGTCCATCTGCATGGGTGTCATGAAGATCACCACTTCTGTCTTAAGAAGCTTGAAGTTGGCTTTGGAGAAATTTTTTATGTGATTTCCTTAATGAGGGATGGGGGTGGGATGTGGATATCAAGGGTGATTAGCTTATGGTCGGATCAGACCAATGAGGAGTTGACTTCAGGTGTGGAACACCGGTCACTCATGTTGGTAATGACTAGGTCTAGGATATTGTTGCCCCATAGTGGGGGTGTGGATAAGTTGATCCAGGGCATTGGAGTTTATGAAGTCCAGAAAGCGTTGAGCTAAGGAGTTGGTACATGAGTAGTTTTCCCAGTTAATGGTGGGGTAGTTGAAGTCACCCATTATTAATGTGTTTGGTTGAACCCTAATATTTTCCAGTATATCAAGAAAAGAGGAGTGGGAATCCTGGGGCATGGTGGCGGATCTGTAGCAAGCTACAATTTGGATTGCAGTTTTGCCCGGAGTTAGTTGCACTTGGATAACCTCGGATGCATTATGCTGAGCAACTAGCCTGGATGTGTGGATATCCTTAATGAATATGGACACACCTCTGCCTTTCATGTTTCGGTCCAGGTTACATGGCCGAAAAGTGTGGTATGAGTTATAGCCTGGTAGTGCAGGGGTGCTGTCTAGAGCCATGAACCAGGTCTCAGTCACTGCACAGATATCAATGTTCTCCATTTTAAGGAGTGCCTCGAGTGAGTGCATTTTGAGATTTAGACGTCTAGCATAGAGTAGCATTACCCTCAGTTTTTGCTTGCCTGTTCCTGTTACGGTGGTGAATTTGTTATTTGAACCTTGCCTAAAAAAGGCACTATAGGGGCAGCAAGAGCCTTAGCCAGTATCCGGAATCCCAGGGGTGACAGGTGCAGGCCATCTGTGGCAAAGCTTCGTGGTCTATCGACCTTGTCATCCCAAGCAGACAGATACTGGATCCCCTTAGAATGACACCAGAAGCTTAGCCAATAGTTGAAGTCAATCATTTTGTCCTTGTACTGCGCTATCATTCGGGGCGATGGCAAAATGCTACTCAGGGCTAGGGTCATACGTGCCTGGGCTACAAAATCGTAGAGCCCTTCCATGTCTCTTTTCATGTAGTCCAGGGAGGTACGTCTCAGGTCATTCACACCAACATGGACAATGACAGAGTCATATTTTTACTTGTTGTGGAGTGACCTGAGTGCGTGGGTTATGTGGTGGATCCTGGCACCCGACAGGCAGCTGACAGTAACCTTCTCCATGTTTAGCCTGGTGAGTGGGACATCAGTGTGCCTGACTATAGAGTCACCTATGACTAGTGTGTTGGGTACGTTGTTTTGCCTTATTGGCTGTGGTTGTGTGGCACACTGAGTCTGTGGGCTATGTGCCATTTGGGTTGTGTTGGGGGTTAGGTGTAGGTATTTTTATCTGGATGCAATAAAATATATCTGGTACAGGGTTTAGGTATTTTTATCTAGATGCAATAAAACGTATCTGGTACAGTATGTAGGTATTTTTATCTAGACGTAATAAAACATGTATCTGGTACTGTGTGTAGGTATTTTTATCTAGATGTAATAAAACATGTATTTGGTACAATGACTAGGTATTTTTATGTAGATGTAATAAAACGTATCTGATTCAGAGTGTAGATTTTTTTTTAATCTGGGTGTAATAAAACATGTATCTGGTACAGTCTGTAGGTATTTTTATCTAGATGTAATAATACATGTATCTGCTATAGTGTGTAGGTATTTTTATCTAGATGTAATAAAATGTGTCTGGTACAGTGTGTAGGTATTTTAATACCTACACACTGTACCAGATACATAACATACTAGCTGAAAGCCAACATGGCTTTAGGCCATTCCACAGTACTACTACTGCTCTGTTATCTTTTACTGATACCATAAACAAAAAACGCAATAACAATTTTCTCTCTTCCTCACTATTTATTGATCTCTCAAAAGCATTTGATGTGGTAAACCACTCTTTACTTATAAATATTATGAAATCACTCTCTCTTGATACTCTGTCTGTACAATGGTTTACTTCCTACCTCAGCAATAGGCAGCAGGCTGTGCTCTAGGAGAATAAGCTATCATCCCACCTGCCAGTCTCACTAGGTGTCTCTCAGGGCTCCATTCTAGGCCCTCTCTTATTCTCAGTATTTATCAATGATCTCTACCTAGCTATTCCTCAGGCAACCTGCATACAATATGCAGATGATTCAACTTTAATCTGTGCAGCTGAATCGTCATCTGAACTACAATCCCTAACTCAGAAGATATTTAACATAGTAGAGACGTGGTTTTTAAAACGTTGCCTCCTCTTGAATCCCAAAAAAACAAAGCTCCTTCTCTTTACTCCTACCCATAAATCCATGCCTTTAGATTTCTCTGTTATTTCTAACAATGGCACCCTCATATCCCCTGATTCTACCACCAAACTCCTAGGAATTACAATAGATAATAACCTCAATTTCGATA
Source organism: Protopterus annectens (assembly GCF_019279795.1). Classification (NCBI taxonomy): domain Eukaryota; kingdom Metazoa; phylum Chordata; order Ceratodontiformes; family Protopteridae; genus Protopterus; species Protopterus annectens. The sequence continues at coordinate 353,094,308 of NC_056735.1, read as the reverse complement.
CCCATATTAATAACACTATAAAAACAGTCAACAGAAAAATGGGCTCCCTATACAGGATTAAATACTTTCTCACCCCAACAGCCAGAACTACAATTGCCCACTCCCATCTAATCTCAACACTTCTCTATGCCTCATCAATTTACACCAACCTATCCAAGAATAATCTTCTCAAACTAACTACATCTTATAATAACATTGCCAGATTTGCTACTGGTAATCCCTTTAGAACTCATCACTGTCAGAATCTAAAACAACTAGGATGGCTTGAACTGCAAAATCAGCTTCATTTTAACCAACTTACCATTGCTCATAAGATCCTCAACCAGCCTAACAACACTCCTATACTCTCAAACCTTATTACTCCGTATAAAAATCTTAATACCTTACGCTCTGCTAATAAACTTCTACTTAGTAAGTCTAACAACATGGCAGGTAACTCTTTTCTCAAATACAACTGGGAAAAACTGGAACCTTCTACCTAGTGATCTTACTTCACTTCCTTCCCTACCCCACTTCAAACAAAAACTCAAAATATACCTTAGATGACACTGGTTATGCCTTTGCACCAACCCTGACTAACCCACCATCTCTTTGACTAAATTTCTCCTAACTCCACTCTGACTTTTAATTCAGTGCTCTTTACTGCAAACATTGCAGGAATTGTAAACCAGCTTACAGTTATGATCTGCCTCACGTGGATATCTTGTTCAATATGTTGTAAATATTTATGCAACCATTCTCAGGAATTGTAAACCTGAAAAAAGTTCAGTCTACGTCATGTGAATATCTTGTTCTATATTTTTGTAAATATTGTTCTGCAATGTACTGTAAATGTTTTGTATCATCTGCTATGCTAATTTGATTGTAACCTTATATACACTGTTTTGAATTGTAATCTTATACATATTGGTATAATTGATCTGTCTTGGAGCTTTTCTCCCCGGGCCTTTACTGAAAATGGACATATATCCAGTTGGACTAGCCCGGTCAACAAATGTAAAATAAAATAAAAATAAATAAATAAATAAATCTATATGTAATAAAACATGTATTTGGTACAGTGTGTAGGTATTTTTATCTAGATGTAATAAAATGTGTATCTGGTACAGTGTGTGGGTATTTTTATATAGATGTAATAAAACGTGTCTGGTACAGTGTGTAGGTATTTGTATCTATATGTAATAAAACGTGTCTGGTGCAGTGTGTAGGTATTTTTATCTATATGTAATAAAACATGTATCAGGTACAGTGTGTAGGTATTTTCATCTAGATATAACAAAACGTGTCTGGTACAGTGTGTAGGTATTTTTATCTAGATGTAATAAAATGTGTCTGGTAGAGTTTGTAGGTATTTGTATCTATATGTAATAAAACATGCATCTGGTACAGTGTGTAGGTATTTTTATCTATATATAATAAAACATGTATCTGGTACAGTTTGTAGGTACTTTTATTTATTTATACTTCTGGTGTATCATCAACAGTTTATATACATACTTGGCATATCATCAAAGATAATTAAAATCCCTGAAATCTGTCATATGTATGCTACTCACTAAAAAAAAACTAAATTAAAAATTTCACACACTGCTCATGCAAACAAACATATGCACATGCATGGCCTGCATCTGTCACCCCTGGGCTTCCGGATACTGGCCAAGGCTCTTGCCAACCCTATAGAGGCCTTTTTTAAGAGGTGTTCAAAAGACAAAATTACCACCATAACAGCTACAAACCAATGTAAATAAACATGTATCTGGTACAATGTGCAGGTACTTTTGTTTATTTACACTTCTGGTGCATAATCAGCAGTTTGTATACATATTTGGAACATCATCAAAGATAACTAAAATCCCTGAAATCTGTCATATGTATTCTACTGACTAAAAAATTAAAGTAAAAGTTCACACAGTGCTCATGCAAAACAAACATATACACATGCATGGCCTGCATCTGTCATGCCTGGGTTCTGGATACTGGCCAAGGCTCTTGCCACCCCTAGAGTGACCTTTTTAGGTGGTGTTCCAAAGACCAAATTACCACCATAACAGTTGCAAACAAATGCAATCTGAGGGTCATGCTGCTCAACACTAGAAGTCTAAATCTCAAAATGCACTCACTTGAAGCACTACATAAAATGGAGAACATAGACATTTGTGCCATAACAGGGATCTGGTTCAAGGCAGCAGAAAGCACCCCTGCACTACCAGACTATAACTCATTCTATACCTTTCGGCCCCAGAACTTGGACCGAAGCTCCAAAGGCAGTGGAGTTTCCATATTCTTAAAGGATGAGCACACATCCAGACTGGTAGCCCAACATAATGCATCAGAGATACTTCAGATGCAGTTAATATTGGGTAAGACAACAGTTCAGGTTGTAGCCTGTCATAGGTCCCCAACCATGTCCCAAGACTCACACTCCATATTCCTAAGCAGCCTGGAGAATATTGAGGTCCAACCTAACACATACTGGGCGACTTCAACTACCCCTCCATCAACTGGGAAAACTACTCATGTACCAATACACTTGCCTAACATTTCCTGGAATTCATTAATTCTAATGCCCTGGGCCAGCTTGTTCTTCCCCCCACTAGAGGTAGCAACATCCTTGACCTGGTCATTACTAACATGGGTGACTGTTGCTCTACACCAATAGTCAACTCTTCCCTGGTTAGATCCGACGACAAGCTAATTACCTTAGAAATCCACACACCCCCACCACAAAGGTAACCACCTTGAAAAACATCTCCAAAGCTAACTTTGGTCTCCTAAAAACAGAGGTGGCTAACTTCACTGCACCCATGCAAATGGAGATCAGTTGCATGACCTCCGAATCATACACCAGTGCACTGTTTTAACACGTACACAAATGCATGGATCTCGCCATACCCAATAGAACCAAGACACTCTCCTCCAAAAAAAAAGCCAATCTGGTGGTCCCCTGCCATAAACAAACTCTACAACAGAAGGAGGAAACTGATGTGGAATAAGGTGAATTCCCAAGACTGGAAAAACTCCCTTATCAACCTCAACAAAAGTTGAGATCCCACATCAAATCCTCTAAAGCTAGCTATGAAAACAGAATTGCAGCAGATAGTAAAGACAACCATAAGGCCTTTTATAGTTATGTAAAGAATCTCCACAGCAATACCCAGATTTGCTCTGAGCTACTGCACAATGGTACCTCCTATACTGAGCTAACAGATATTGCCAATATACTGGCCAACAGATTCAGTGCCAACTTTACCTCTGTCTCCCCCCCAAGGGACCAGTCACAATACCAGTAGATTGCCAAGCACCCAGTATTACTGGTGCACAGGTTAAAACAGCACTGTCCAAGGCCAAGAATACAGCTTCTATGGATCCTGACAATATCCCCGGCTGTGTTCTACATGGACTACAGAGTGAACTGGCACCTCACCTGTGTGCTCTGTTCAATTACAGACTCACTTCAGGCTTTGTCCCTATCGAATGGTGTGCTGCTACAGTCATCCCTCTCCACAAAGGAGGAGTGACTACAGACCCTGGGAACTATCGTCCCATTAGCCTGATGAGTCTGATATGCAAAGCTATGGAATGCATCATCATGGACCTAATAAACATGGATATAGGGAATCTCCAAACTCTAGATCCCACACAGTTTGGTTTTGTGAAGGGTAGATCATGCCTGCTCAACTTGGTCAACTTCTTTGAGTCAGTCACCAGAGCTGTGGGTGACGGCAAGGTGGTTTCTACAGCCTACCTTGATCTGGTCAAGGCCTTTGATACCATTTCCCACTCAGGAATCATAGAAAAACTCACTAAGCTAGGCATCAACCCCTATATCACTAGGTGGGTTGCAAACTGGCTCACAGGTAGAACCCACAGTGTGGAAGTAGCTGACTCCAATTCAGACTACTGACCAGTCATGAGTGGAGTCCCACAGCGTTCAGTCCTGGGTCCTCTCCTGTTTAGTATCTACTTCTCTGAAGTCTGGGCCAACACGAAGGGACTCTGGCTGACACAGTTCACAGACGATTGCAAGTTAGGAGCTTTTATTAACTCCCCAAGTGAAACGCCTCACTGAGACCAACAACTGGTGTCAGAACCATGGCCTTAAGCTCATTGCCAAAAAAATGTGTCATCATCCCCTTTGGGAAAAACCTGGTACACATGAATTACCACATTGATGGTAATCGACTAAACACAGAAGATGTTATAAGAGATCTGGGAACACAGGTTGACAGCAACCTCTCTTTTGACCACCACATTGTCACTGTGGTTAGAAAGTCCTTCTATAAGGCACATCTCATTACTAAGGGTTTTGCATCCAGGAGGAAAGAGGTCATTGTCTCCCTCTACTCTTCCCTCATTAGGCCAGTCATTGAGTACAATGCCCTATTTGGCATGTACCTCACTAAACACCTGCAACAACTGGAGAGGCCGCAAAAGTACTTCACAAAGAGGATCCTAGGCCTTAAACATTTGTCCTATATGGACAGACTAAAAAAATCCAACTATTCTCTGTCTCATATCACCTACATAGAGGCAATCTCTGCTTGACTTACAAAGGCATGTCTGACCCAGCTCTGTTAGAAATGCTACATGTGAAGAAATCCCAATCCCTCCGCACCACATGCTCCAGAGACCTCAACCTTATTACTACAATCAACAGAACATGCTGGAGGGACATGTTCATAATCCAGAGACTGTCCATGCTATGGAATAGACTTCCCATAGATGTCAAGCAGAGCACCTCACTGGCCCTCTTCAAGAGAAATCTTGATGAGTGGATGAGAAATAGAAAATTCACCCCAGGGATTACTCCAGTGGCTTTACTCGACAGAGGCACTGGGAACTAAGGTCGGGTGGCACAATGCCAGGGTAACCCTATGGGCTAGGCTTGTAAAGGCTCCAGGGCCATTAGCCCAGTACACACCTATGAACCTATAACCCTAAGGCAGGGTCTACTACAGGTGTTTGCCTGCTAGTAGCTTGCAACACACCTACTAGCTGCCACTTACTCAAAAAAAACAAATGTTTAAACTCGTACTAGCCTGAACTCGCATTTCTATGTAACCCTCCCCACACTCAATCCTATAAAACTAAATAGTCCTACCAGAACCTAAACTCTAACCCTAAAACTTCCACCCAGTTCCCAACCTGACTCCTTGCTCCCTTACCTTTAACCTTCTCTGGTCCTCCCTAACCCTAAATTCTCAGATCGCTCCCTAAACCTAAAACTCCAACCCCCATCCCTAAACCTAGTCTAATAAAGTCAATGAGACTTGCTTCTCTAATATATATATATATATATATATATATATATATATATATATATACATATATATATATATACATACATACACAAAAGCTAAGCTGGAAAGCAAACCCAGATAACTGTAGCAGAAATGTGAACCTTAAGCACCAATTTTATTCCAAAACGCTTTTCATTCAGCTAAATAGCCGAACTTCCTCAGACCAGCAACAAAGCACAAACTGACACCAATGCTCATATATACATCTCCCTACATGAACATGTGTTAAAACCAATCAACATTTAAAGAGACTGTGCTACGAAAGTAACACTAAATATAAAAATATTTCGCTAACCATACGTATTGTGTGTGATTAATTTTATATTAAAATTCTACATATAATGATGAATAAAACATCAATATCATTTTAAAACCTCACAAATTGATGATAAAAATAGGAATATTAAATACATTAAGCGAAACACTCACAATTCCTACAACTACTCTAAGTGGCCCTATCTGTAATGAATATAAAAAAATTCTTTACTCCATATCACATGAATCAAGTGAGATCACATGAATGAAGTCACAAACAATCTCCAAATAATAACAAGTCTAATGTAATAGGCTTCTCAGTTTCAAAATACATGCAAGAGATACCTTATCGTTGAGTCCCGGAGCCCTATATAAACATGGGTTTGAGTTAATGCATTTAATGTGTAAACATCAATTGACAGTGGATAGTTTATCCATTGAGATAGATGAGTTAGTTGATTGGTTTTAACACATGTTCATGTAGGGAGATGTATATATGAGCATTGGTGTCAGTTTCTGCTTTGTTGCTGGTCTGAGGAAGTTCGGCTATTTAGCTGAATGAAAAGCGTTTTGGAATAAAATTGGTGCTTAACGTTCACATTTCTGCTACAGTTTTCTGGGTTTGCTTTCCAGTTTAGCTTTTGTGTTTGTTTTGGAGGTTGTTTATTTTGTTTGATATATATATAAACATATATATATATATATATATATATATATATATATATATATGTATATATATATATGTATATAGACACAGAAAAATGGATAAATGGAATGTGTGTGTGTGTGTGTGCACGCGAGCATGTGGGGGGAGGCTGGTTTGTATGATACAATGAAATTTCTTGTACCATGGGAGTAGTGGAACTTGACTGGCGACTCTTAGCATCAGTACTCATTGTAAAACGTACACTTTAAACCTAAAGAGAACAAGATGTGTCAGACACCATGTCTCAACAGACCAGTCCATTTGTAAACTTAATAAATGCAAAATGAATATAATTCAAACATTGTAAGTAAAACAAGGGATAGTCTACAAAACATGTACCCTTTATTATGTGGTTATGCATGATGCAAAAATCTTTTTTTCAGGTACATTTGGAGAATTGTCTTCATTACTTGTTTTTGTACATGACTTAAATCACTAAGTCATTATTCTTTTACTTTCAAGCCTTTCATGTACTCTCAGCATTCTATTATCTATACCATTTCTGTAGGGATTCTCTTGTTTGGACAGACACATATGCATGGACGCACAGCAACTCCCCTTCCACAGATTTCAGTTCTCTTCTGTTCTGGGCTTTTATTAACTAATATAATCAACCTGGAAATACCTGCAAGGATAGAAGAAATCAAAATGACTAAGGGAATCGTAGGACAAAGTGAAATAACTATTATTGCTGAATGTTCACTTAAACTGATTGTAAAACTATAGCAGGGTAACAGGAGGAAGGAAAATACAGACATAATAAATTATTGAAAACCTGCAGCAGTTAAGGTATTATGTAATACTTAACTGAGTGGCATTACTGCTCTGAGCACATGTTCATGGGGTCATAAGAGTTACAAGGCAAGTAAGGCAAGAGGCCATTTCCACCTTGCCAGTATCTACCCTCAGCTTTACTTTTCAAGGAGAGACAGGCTACACATACCAGGGGTAAATTTATGAGTACCCATCCAGTTGTCCAGCTCCTTTTTATAAGTAGTCAGTGTGTCACACTGCTTAACTTAGAGGGGGGAGTTTGTCCTGGTGAAGGGGTAGGTGCTGCATGACAAATGTATCCCTCTATCTTGTCTTATGTATTTGTTGGAGCAGTTGTAGATGTATGGTGCTAGTGTTAGTAGGACTGTTTGATTTTTGGAGGTATAAGAGGTTTGGGACTACTGAATCCTTTATGGCCCTTGAGTGGGAGGTTGGCATTTACCTTATAGACACAAGGTGCAGTGTTTGATTTTCACATGGGGTAATTGGCTATGCTTAAAATGGCCCACAAGGGCAGTTAGCCTATCCACTAAAAAAAAAAAAAAAAAAACAAACAGTAAGGCACAAAATGCCTCTAAAGAGTATGTGTAATACTGAATATAGGGATATATCCTTCAATCTCTCTTGGTAGTTCAAGTCTGTGAAGACCTTGATTTTTTCCGTTAATGACATCTGAGGTTTTTCCAGTTGCATGATATGTTAAGCAAGATATATCCTAAAGGGGGTGTCATACACTATGATGGGTCTAATCAGTGTGGAGTACAAGGAAGTTAGGACTTATTTTGATCTAGAGGAAATATCCTTTGTTATGAATTATGCAAAGTAAAAATATTTCCTAACCACCTCTGCATCATGATGGTCAAGCATGAGGGAGCTACCTACTCGTAGCTAGGTTTCGCACTGTGTTTCCATTTTGAAGTGGTGTGTTTTTCATACTAGAAGGAGATGGGGTTGTTTATGAAATGCAACAATATTGCTCTTTTTACCATTGACTCTGAGACCTTTTTTTTGTAAACTAGCTATTGACTAGTGTAAGCTCCTGCTTGAGTGCCTGTATGTCTGAGGGGGACTTGATGATGACTCCCAGCTTACAATCATCCACTAACTTTGTTAACCAGAATTCTTGTTTGTTATATGGAGAGCTGAGAATTAAATACTCACTAGCAAAGGTCCTAGCACAGAGCCCCAAGAGACTCCATTGGTCATGTTCATGTTCTTGGAAAATGCATCATCTACTCTTGCTGTGTGAATCATGTCTGTAAGCCATTTGCCTATCCATCTAACTCTGTATGGGTCAATTTGAAGCTCCTTCAGCTTGTATATTATATTTGCATGTGTTATGGTATTGAGTGACTTGGTGAGGTCAAGGTACACAGTGTGGACAGCTTTCCCACAGTCTAGAGCCTGACTAATCCTCTTAAAGACATTCACTAGATCAGACAAGATCTATCCTTGACAAAGCCAAACTTCTGGGGGTTGAGTCTAATAAGATTTTTGATATCATACTTAATTAGTTCAGTTATGATTCATTCATTGCTTTGCATATAAGACTTGTTAGAGTGATGGTTCTGCAATTCCCAGGATCAGTGGTTGGGGCCACCCTTGACGAGTGGTATCACAACAGCTGTACACCACACCTGTAGGACATAGCCAATTGATAGGCTCAAATTAAAGAGTTTGAGGATTATGTCCTCCATTGCTTGTTTAGTGCTATTAATTAGTCAAGTGAGTATGTTGTCAGGCCCCATGGATAAAGTGTTCGTCATTTTGGAGAGTACTTTCAGTACACGTTCTTCTGTGATGATTGTTGGCTTTACTCAACAAGTTCATTTCTGTCAATCCAGGTACTGTAGTTTTGTTCCAGGTCTTAATTCATTTATAGAAATTATAGTATAAATGTGTGTAATTTACAGTTAAGAGAAAAAAGGAAACAGGAAAGAAATTAAAATATGAAAAAAATATTTCAAGTTTAAATTAAACTAAGCAATATGTAATACAAAATATAAACCATATAGAATGTAAACAAATTGTTCATGGAAACAAAGGCACATCCAACTTAAACTTTGTATTTTGTGCTATAAAAATAAAGGCTTTTTGTTAGACTAAATGCAAATTTGATGTCATAATGCAACTGCCACTCTTCAGATTACAAGGCAGATTATGCTAGAATGATACAGTTTGACATCCAAATAGCTCATTATAATACCACTGCTTATACATCACATACATAGCATTACAGTATGTTGATTTACTTTCACAACCTGATGAATAACAGAAGACTTTGGATTTGTGCTTGAGTTTACAGAGTTTTGAATGCTTTGTTTTTAGGGACTAGCTACAGATACTTGCTTTTTCACAATGTAATTGAGCTGTATCATTTTTCTGCTATGTACAATTTAACAAATAAGGTGCATCATTACAGTAAATGTTTGCTGACAATGCAGACTTCAACTTTAGCTTTAATATAGTATTTATTTTCTAAGCAATGAAGTCAAACTTGGCCATTGTAAACAAATCTTTTTAATTTCATCCTGTATTGGAGGTGACAAACCCTCTACAAAAGCTGCTGACAACCAGCTGGATGCTGCACCTTCTTTAGGTTCTGGATGTCCAGAAAAGGCTTTAAACACATCTGTCATGTGCTGCAAATATTCGTCAATAGATTAATTTTCATTTTGCACAATAGCTTTGATTCTTGCCCAGTTAGGGGTTTGGGGGCATTAATATTTTTTTTCTGGCAGACAGAAAGCTATCGTTTGTTTGTTTTGTGATATTATTGCCTGTATTCAATTTTTCCATATTTTTCTGAAGATGTCAGGGGGTGTAGAGGCTTTTAATACTGCTCTTAAGTCTTCAATAGTTGAATTTTGTAATTGTACATGCCCTTCTAATGTCTTTGCATATTTAGCTGAATGTGTCTAAATAGGAGGGAGAGACTTTACAATGTTCTGAAAATTCACTGCAGTCCATAGGTATACTACCCTTATGGTGGGTTCAGCCTCACTGTCTTCAGCTGCTGACAGATTTGGTACTTCTCTCAATGGATGAATTTGTTTAGCAGAATCTGTTTCTTCCTCAATATTTTACTTGGTCTACTGATGTTCTTCCCCATCCATAACAATCAGAAACTGGGTAATAATTTGCCTCTTAGTGGCTTTGAAACTGCCCACCCCTCTTGTAAATTTGTGTTTGGATACTCCTTCTGGGCCCATCTCATTTGCTCACTCAACTGAGTGCAGTGAGATCATATTCTGATTTCAGGCACTCCTACTGTGTACAAAGAGAGCATCTGGGAAAGAGAACAAAAAAAAATTTAAGCTTGTTTCCTGCCTTTCCTGTTAAGTGGTCTAGACTGTTTGTAGGCTTCTGAGCACCCAAGCCCTTCTGTGTTGGAGGGAAGCCTTCTAGTTTAGTTTTGTTTCTTATAGTTTGCTAGTTTCAGCACTCAAATCTGTTTCTTTGAACTCAACACTTGTTCAGAACTCATTGTAAGCACTATATAAGCTGCAAATTACTACAGCACTCAACTTTCCTCACTTGTCTAGAGGAAAGCAGTTTTTAGTACTTAATAAGTAAGCACCTATCCAGGCATGTCTAAGGGTCAGCGTCCAGTGATTTCTCTTGTCTACCTGATGAATCTGGGCATCTTGGGGCAATGCAGCAATTGCCTCATGTACACAGACAGCCCTCTCCTCCTACCACCCAACACTACAACCTGTGAGAGATGCAGTTATATAGCCAAACTGGAAGCAAAGCTCTCTTCACCCAAGCTGGACTAGACAGTCAAGAGGAGAAGGTAAACACTTGTACCACACCATACTCATCACATAGTCCCTCAAAACCTACACCACCAAAACACACACATAGAAACACAAAACACACACCTACATTCGTGAAGGCTCTCAATAAAAACCTGACCAAGCATCAGGGACATCCAAAGCATAAACGCAAGCAAACTCCACCCCCAACACAACCCAAATGACACATAGCCCACAAACTCAGTGTGCCACTCAACCACAGCCCATAAGGCATAACAATGTACCCAACACTCTAGTCATAGGTGACTCTATAGTCAGGTGCACTGATGTTCCACTCACTAGACTAAATAAGGAGAAAGTTACTGTCAGGTGCCAGGATCTGCCACATAACGCATGCACTCAGGTCACTCCACAATAAGTACAAATATGACACTGTCATTGTCCATGTTGGTGTGAATGACCTGAGACGTACCTCCCTGGACTACATGAAAAGAGACATGGAGGAGCTCTGATCTTGTATCCCAGGCAGGTATGACCCTATCCCTGAGTAGCATTCTGCCATCACCCAGAATGATACCACAGTACAAGGACAAAATGATTGACTTCAACAATTGGCTAAGCTTCTGGTGTCATTCTAAGGGGATCCAGTATTTGTCTGCCTGGGACGACATGATCGACAGACCACAATGCTTTGCCAGAGATGGCCTGCACCTGTCACCCTTAGGATTCCAGATACTGGCTAAGGCTCTTGCCACCCCTATAGTGCCTTTTTTAGGCAAGGTTCAAATGAAAAATTCACCACCGTAACAGGTACAAGCAAGCAAAATCTGAGGGTAATGCTACTTAATGCTAGAAGTCTAAACCTCAAAATGCACTCACTGGAGGCACTCCTTAAAATGGAGAACATTGACATCTGTGCAGTGACAGAGACCTGGTTCAAAGCTCCAGAGAGCACCCCTGCATTACCAGGCTACAATTCATACCACACCTTTCGGCCACCTAACCCAGAACAAAGCACTAAAGGTGGAGGTGTGTCCATATTCATTAAGGATATCCACACCTCCAGACTAGTTGCACAGCATAATGCATCTGAGATTATCCAAGTGCAACTAACTCTGGGCAAGACCGCAATCCAAATTATAGCTTGCTACAGACCCCCCACCATGCCCCAGGATTCCCACTCCTCATTTCTTGATACACTGGAAAGTATTAGGGTACAATCCAACACCCTAATAATGGGCGAGTTCAACTACCCCACCATTAACTGGGAAAACTACTCATGTACCAACTCTTTTGCTCAACGTTTTCTAGAATTCATAAATTCCAATGCCTTGGATCAACTTATTCACATCCCCACCAGGGGCAGCAATATCCTAGACCTAGTCATTACCAACATGGGAAACTGGTGTTCCACACCAGAGGTCAATTCTTCGTTGGTCAGATCCGACCACAAGCTAATCAGCCTAGACATCCACATCCCACCCCCAATTAGGGAAACCATCATAAAAAACTTCTCCAAAGCCAACTTCACACTTCTTAAGACAGAAGTGGCAAACTTCATGACACCCATGCAGACGGACAATAGAGGTGTGACTGCTGAATCCTACACAAATGCACTTTATAAGCAATTACACGAGTGCATGAATCATGCTATCCCTAACAGAACCAAGATGTTATCTTCCAAAAAAAGGAAGCCAATCTGGTGGTCCTCTGCTATAAACAAATTCTACAACAGAAGAAAGAAACTGTTGCAAAAAAAGAGTAAAATCCCATGATTGGAGGAACTCCCTGGCCAACCTCAGTAAAAGCTGAGATCCCTCATAAAATCCTCCAAAGCTAGTTACGAAAACAAAATTGCCATTGACTCTAAAGACTACCACAAAGCATTCTATAGCTATGTCAAGAATCTCAATGGGAACACTCAGATCTGCTCTGAGTTACAGCACAATGGCACTAAATATACAGAACCAACTGATATTGCCAACATCCTAGCAGATTTACCCCCCTCTCTCCCCCTAGAGGGCCCATCTGTATACCGGAAGAATGCAAAGTTCCTATAATCACGGCTGCACGAAGGTAACAAACACACTCTCCAAAGCCAAGAACACAGCATCCATGGGACCTCACAATATCACAGGCTGCATTCTACATGAACTACAGAATGAACTGGCACCCTACCTAAGTACCATGTTCAATCATAGCCTCACCTCAGGCTTTGTACCCACTGAATGACGCACCATGACGGTTATCCCAAGGAACAAAGGGGGAGCCACGACAGACCCCGGGAACTACTGCAGCATTAGTCTGACGAGCCTGGTCTGCAAGGCCATGGAACGTATCATTGTGGAACTCATAAACAAAGACATTGGTAATCTCCAAACTCTGGACCCTACCCAGTTTGGATTTGTAAAAGGCAGATCATGTCTCCTAAACCTGATTGACTTCTTTGAAGCAGTCACCAAAGCCATAGATGAGGGTAAAATGGTTCACACAACTTATCTAGATCTCGACAAGGCTTTCGACACCATCCCCCACTCTGGAATTATAGATAAGCTCACTAAACTAAGTATAAATCTCTATGTCACAAGATGGGTTGCCAACTGGCTCACGGACAGAACCCACACTGTGAAAGTAGCGGATTCCAAATCCGACTTCAGACCAGTGACAAGTGGAGTAACACAGGGTTCAGTCCTGGGTCCTCTCCTGTTTGTTATCTACTTCTCTGAAGTGCAGGCTAACACAGAAGGTCTTTGGCTAACAAAGTTTGCAGATGACTGCAAACTAGGAGCCATAATCGAAACTCCTAACGATGTGGACAAACTACAAAAGGGCCTCACTGAGACATATACATGGTGTCAAAGCCATGGCCTGAAGCTCAATGCCAAAAAGTGTATTGTCATCCCCTTTGGTAAAAACTCTGTACCCATGAACTACCACATAGCTGGTAGTCTACTTAATGCCAAAAATGTGATAAGAGACCTTGGGACACAGGTGGACAGTAGTCTCTCCTTTGATAATCATATTGCCACAGTGGTCAGGAAATCCTTCTATGTGGCTCATCTCATCACAAGGATTCTCATCCAGAAAAAAAGAGGTCATTGTTCCCCTCTACTCATCACTCATTAGACCCATTATAGAGTACAATGCCCCTTTTGGTATGTACCTCACAAGACATCTACAACAACTGGAAAGACCACAGAAATACCTCACAAAGAGGATTACTGGCCTCAAACAGATGCCCTATGCAGACTGTCTCAAAAAAACTACAGCTTTACTCCATCACATATCGCCTGCTCAGAGGCGATCTCTGCCTAACATACAAAGCTATGTCAAACCCAGAGCTGTTGGACATGCTCCACTTAAAGAAATCCCAATCCCTCTGAGCTACACGCTCTAGGGACCTAAACCTTGTCACCACATTAAACAGAACATGCTGGAGGGATAGATTCCTGTCCCAGAGACTTCCCATACTCTGGAACAGACTACCTATCTATGTTAAACAGAGCTCCTCATTAGCACTCTTCAAGAAAAATCTTGATGATTGGATGGGAAATTCACCCCAGGGATCACTTCTGTGGCTCTACTCGACAGGGGCACAGGAAAATAATTTTCTTGGGTGGCGAAAGCCAGGGTACATTTTTTGGCTAGGCTTATATAGGCCCTAGGGCCAATAGCCTAGTACCTACCTATGAACCTAATCTTTTTCAGAGTGTTAGCTTTTGGTGAAGAAATTTTACTAGGGAATATTTCTTTTTAATTTTCCTACATATGTAGCATTAGTTCTGTCCTTATGCTTGTGATACATTTTTTTTCCCTTATTGGCAATTTGCATTAATATTTGATCTGATGATATTAAGGTGGGTATTGAGTATCGCTTTTCACAGAATCTAGTGTTATAAACTGACCCAGAAGGATGATTTAAGTGCTGGAAGTAACTTGGGCTATATCTGGGGAAGTGTTAGCTGTTTCTGCCATATTTACTATTTCCTGCACTCTCAGAGAGGGAGAACTACCAGCTTCTTGAGGCACAGGGGGAGGGTCATAAGCTGGAGGGGCGCAGAAGAATCTGATAATTCTCACTGTGTAAGTGAGAACTTCTTTAATTGTCTTAACAGATACATACCCTAGGTATGGGCTTTCTCATCCGCACATTTTTGTAATGGGTTTACTTTTCTATTATCTGCCTGCAACTGTGATTTTTAATCTAGTTGAGTTATATTTAGACTTCCAACAACAGATTCCTTTTTTCATCATTTTTAGATTCTTCTTTCCAGTCATTAAGGCTGACCAACAAGAGACTGGTATCTTATTACCTTTTTTGTATTTCAATTTATTTTTTAGATTTTTATCAAAAGTACCCTTTTCCGGTAAGTGCAAAGCACCATCAGTTTTAGTGAGCTCTGATGATTTTACCAAGTAACTATAGCTGAGTGTTCCATATTTATTAAACATATACCAGCCTGGAGTCCCATACTTTAGCTCTTTTAAAACAGTTGCACTGGCAACTATTATAAAATCCTGCTCTGCTCTCATACAAATATCATTATAAATTCACTCTTTCTTAATGAAGGAATTCTCTCTGTTCCTTTTTCTTTGTATTTGATTAAAAAGAACTCTCTCACACTTGAGTAGGATACTTTGTCCTCCTAACAAGGATACTCTGTTCTTGCATTTTTACATGTAGATACTTTAAACTCTGCTGGTAGTTAAAAAAAGAAATTATGTATTGGTATACCAGAAATTTGCCAATCAGAAAACCTGCCTTAGTGGACCCAGTTGCAATTTCTAATGCAGTAACACACAAAAAGCTCAGAGATCTGAGTCATGACACCAAACTGTTAAGGTACCAAATAACTTTCACACGACACAGTTCAGGGGACAACAATAATTTCCTTTATTACAAAGAAAGTCACGTATGTTGGAGACTAGGAAATCAAGGGCCTGTCTCCCTGAAGAATAGAATTATGTATTCGTAATACCTTTCTGATTAAAAGCAACATTATTGTAACAATCATAGAACAACCACTGACCAATTAGAATTGAACACTATAGCAGCAATTCTGCTAATTAAGATCTCCCAACTCTCTGTTTATGATTTTCCATATAAGACATGAGTTTCGAATTTTATGAAAAGGATTTTCTACACTTTGTCATGCTAACATTTTTCATATTTGTCATGATGTACATCATCAGAAGCAGACTGAAAAACATTCAGAAATTCATCTTTGGATGAAAGTGTATTTAAAACAAAATACACTCTCTAACACATTTTCCTTCACTGTATACCTCACCCTTCACACTGTTATGCCCTGCACTGAGTATCCCTAAGATACTTACTGACCTGTTGTTGTATCAGTTGTGTCAGTGCTTTAAGGTTAAGCAGTTAAAAATGGCAGGGTGTCATCTTCAGACTAATGGATTTTAGTAGAGAGATCCAATAAAGCACTGCAATTCATGTTAAGAAATAAAATTGATGCAGATGATAACAGCATGGGGGCATTTGCTACCTTACTTACAGTTTGCAATAACAGAGGTATCTCAAGCTTCAAATGGCTTTACCCTATTTCAGCTTTTGTAGAACAGACATTTCAGGGATAAGGTTGCCATTGCTAAGGAGACTTGAGAAGGAGATAAGACACAGTTTAAGTGTGATTGAATGTTGCATTAGTTTACAGGATAGACTAAGGCTGATTATGACTATAGTAAAGCAGCACATGAAGAAAGCCTAAGAGGTGCAACAATTAATCTACAACAAGAATGTGCAGCTTAGAGAATTTAACCCAGGGAATCAAGTATTAGTGTTAGTGCCTTCCACTGAGATCAAGTTCCCAGATAAATTACAAGGGCCCTTTCAAGATTTACTGAAAAATTAAATGCAGTCAACTAAAAGGTTACATAAACGAGAAAGAGAGGGAGAGTAAATCTAGCACATTAATGTACTAAAGCCATGAAAAGAAGTATAAAGCTCTGTGGTTAGCTTGCAAGCTGAAATTCATAATAGGAGAGGCCAGTGAATCGCTGCCTGAAGTAAAGCTAAGAATTCCTGTCAAAGGTACAAAATCTGAAAATAGCAGGGTGTCTTTAAGGAAATAAAGATGTCTTCTCAGAAATACCGGAGAGAACCAAACTTATAGACAGACTATAATATAGACAGCTCACTTGACATGAAGGTTAGTTTGCAACCTGAGTATGACAATAACAAAGAAAATTAGTAAAAGAAGTTCAGAGGATGCTCATATTAGGAGTAATAGAAGAGACATAGAGTGAATGAGCAATCCCAACAATGTTAGTTCCTAAATCTGATGGGAAAATGTGTTATGGTCTGATGAGACCAAGGCTGAACTTTCTGGCCACAATTCCAAATGGTATGTTTGGCGCAAAAAAATACTTCGCTTCACCAAAAGAACACCATTCCCACGGTGAAGCATGGTGGTGATAGTATCATGTTTTGGGGTTGCTTTTCTTCAGCTGGAACTGGGGCTTTAGTCAAGGTGGAGGGAATTATGAACAGTTCCAAATACCAGTCACTTTTGGCCCAAAACCTTCAGGTGTCTGCTAGAAAGCTGAAGATGAAGAGGAATTTCACATTTCAACATGACAATGGCCCCAAGCATACATCCAAATCAACAAAAGAATGGCTTCACCAGAAGAAAATTAAAGTTTTGGAATGGCCCAGCCAGTAAATAACTACTCTGCCAGCCTTACACTGTATGCTGTATCAATGTACCCTGTAAAAAAATAACTGCAAAAACTAACTCTTGCGCTAGACAACCTTCTCACAGAGTATCTAAAATTGGCTGCAGATGTTATATCCTACCATGCGTACCCTGTGTCCATGTTAAAAAATAGATCCATTAGTGAGTCCTATGTCCTACCCCATTCCAAAAAAAATTCATACATTCTGGCACTTCATAAGGACGAAAACTCCACTGATTTCTCAAACTTTAGGCCAGTTGCAATACTATCCAAAATCCTAGAAAAAATGTGCCTATAGACAGCTTCTCCAACACCTCTTTATCATCAGCTTCTCACCCCTACTGATCATGACTTTCACTCAGATACGCTGGTATCACTGTCTTTCTCAACTTTGTTAACACCAGTTACTTAGCAAAAAAAGAATGGTAGCCTGGTCTCTGCCTTATTTCTTGACTTATCAAAATACTTTGATACTGTTTCTCATCCCAGACTAGTTCAACAGCTGTCTCTCTGAGTCTTTTTTCAACTTTCCCTACAATGGTTAAACAGCTATGTATCAGATCAACAGTCTGACAAATGGCAAAGTGCCCACTCAGCTTTCATACCAGTCCTAGTTGGGGTCCCAAAAGGATCTGTTCTGGGTCCACTGCTTTGTAATATTTTCATTAAAAACCTCCATAAAACATCATAACATGCCTTTTTAATCCAATATGTCTATGATTCAGCCTTCATATGTTCTGTCCAAACTCTGTCACATCTTCAGCATAAAATCTAGCAATCTTTTGCTTCCACTGGATCCTTGTTTAATAACTGAGCACTTGCTAAATCCAAAAAGAACAAAGTTACTCATATTCCTTCCTGAAACAGACTCTGGACAGGGCTGACTTGACTATTACCTCCCTAAATAACAGAAAAGTATAAACAAATGACAGTATTATTTCACACTTGTGTTGCTTATTTTCATTATACTGTGAAAGTTTACTGTGCTGTTTTTATTTATTTATTTTTGCACGTCTTTAAAGTTGCATTTTCAAACTGCTGTTCTGCACTGAAATACATTGTATCTAGTGTTTCTTAGTATCAAGTGTCTGTTTGTGGTTCCTTAACACTCGGGCTCTAAACCGGTCATTTTTCCTTTAAGAGGATAATGAAGTCTTACCACCTGGGTATAATATACTTAGACTTGACCACACAACTAAGAAGGGGGGGGGGTAGCTGTACTCTTCAAATCCACACTAAATGTTACCTCAGACCCCATTCAACCACCCCAAATCAATAAAGCTAAAATACTTTCCACCAAGTTCCAAATTAACAAAAACAAATGCATATATATTATCTGCTTGTACATTCCCCCAGGGAATAATACTAACACACTAGAGGACATCCTCCACTGGTTATCTGATAACTATCTACAAGAAACCATAGCACTCGGAGATTTTTAACATTGACTGGAATACCTGTTCCTCTCAATCTCCTACAACCCATGTAAACCTGTATGGGTTCACACAGGTCATATCCACCCCCACCAGATTAGTTAAACTTAACCAAAAAGAAAGTATACTAGACTGGATGCTAATCAATAGCCACCCCCAAATATATACATCAGGGACCATCCCTGATTACCTCAGTGATCACTTTCTCACCTTTATTTGTAAACACAAAACATATAACTCCCATCAGCCCACTTATAGAACTGTAAAAAATAATAAAAACTTTAACCCCAACAAATTTCAGGACAAACTTAAATCATGCAATTGGTCTGCCCTAAAACACCTGCCACAGGATGAAGCGATTGCTACTTTAACAATAAATTCCTTACCATCCTCGATTCTCATGCTCCTGCTCGCTCCACTAGGATCAAAACAAAAGTTGCCCCATGGCTATCTAAAGAAACCAAATCAAAAATTATAGTCAGGAATAGGGCATGGGCTACCTGTCATGCCACAAAAGCCCCTCTAGATCAAATTAAATTTTGGCAAATAAGGAATGAGACTAAAAGATCCATCTTACTAGATAAAAAAAAAATATTACTTCACTCTCCAGCAAGGAAACCAAAATAATCTTCAAAAATTCTGGGCAGACATAAACAAACTACTGCACCCAGGTCAAACCACCACTCCACCTCCCTCAGCCTCTACTGATAAACTACCAGAGGATGTTGCTAACACCTTTAATAGTTTCTTTACGGAGACTATCCAAGCCCTATCTAGCCAGTTACCCTTGAACTCCACCAACATACAAAATACCATTCCCAGTACCCAGTCCTCCTTTAGCTTCCAACCTGTCTCTACATTTTTCATTTGTACTCTAATCAAAAAATTAAAACCTACCACCCTAGCCGCTGACCTTCTCCCTGCTGAATATTTACAAAAAGCCACAGATTTTATAGCATTCCACATCTCCATTCTAATTAATCAGTCCATATCAGAAGCTAAAGCCCCCTCTATCCGGAAAATATCTCGTGTCATACCTCTCCATAAAGGTGGTAGCTCTATTGAATTATCTAACTATATACAGCCATCTTGTCACCGCTGGAAAAAATCATGGAAAAGTGCATCCACAAACAACTTCTGTACTTCCTAACCCAGAACAACCTACTGACTAAATCTCAGCATGGCTTTAGACCACATCATAGTACCACCACAGCCCTCCTCAGCTTTTCTAATGCTATAAACCATAACAGGAACAATAACAAACTATCCTCAGCCCTTTTTTTGGATCACTCTAAGGCTTTTGATATGGTTAACCACCATCTACTCATCCACACCCTGACAAAAATATCTCTAGGTTATCACTCCCTTTAATGGTTTCACTCTTATCTCCACAATAGACAACAAGCTGTACTATGGCAGAGCAATCTATCCAACCTCCTACCCAACACCCTAGATGTCCCCCAGGGGTCTATTCTGGGACTACTGCTGCTTTCCATTTTTATTAATGACCTCCACACTGTCATCCCAAATGCTAACTGCATTCAATATGCAGACGACTCCACGTTGATCTGCACTGGTACCTCCCAGACTGAGCTGCTTTTAATTACTCAGTGTACTTTCAACTTAGTTGAAAATTGGCTTGTTGACTGCTGTCTGATTCTAAATCCCAACAAAACAAAGCTACTACTTTTCTCCCCACCCAAAGATCCCTGGTGTTATCTTTCTCCATTAAGTCTAACAATGGTACCATAATCTCCCCAGATGCTCACACAAAACTCCTTGGGGTTATTGTAGACAACAATCGCAAATGTTATGCTCATGTTAACAAAACTATCAAATCCATTAATAAAAAACTGGGCTCACTATATAGGATAAAACCTTTCCTAACCCCACCTGCAAGGACTGCCATTGTCCTCTCCCATCTACTCTCCACCCTCTTCTATGCTTCCCCTTTACTTGCCAAATTAAATAAAACTGAACTTAACAGACTCTCTGGTTGCTACAATAACATAGCTAGATTTGCCACTGGCCCGCCCTATAGAACACATCACTGCATAAACTTTAAAAATCTTGGATGGCTAGCGCTAACCAGGCAGATTCAGTAAACAAACTTATTGTGGCTCACAAAGTACTTAACCAACCTGAAAATACACCTGCTTTGAAAAATATCATCTATCCCCATGCCTACCACAGACCACTTCGCTCATCTAATAGACTGGTAGTACAAACCATCAAATCCAACAATTCAGCCAGGGACTCCATGTTTGGCAACTCTGTAGGCAAAACTTGGAACTCGCTACCTGATGACATTACATTAGACACTATCTTATCTCAATTTAAGAAAACTCTCAAGCAGTATTTCAAGACTCAATGGCTATGTCCTTGCTCCAAGCCTGACTAAATATTTGGTATCCGGTGTACCAGTATTATTTTGTCAATTTAAATCTACTGTGTTGTAATTAGCAAGCCAGACGAGAAGCATGTTAGATTGTATTACTTAAACTCCTCAACAGAGGGGGAGGGTGACTATTTTCTATTAAGAATTATCATGTTTTCCTCACACACACACACATTATATTTTTTCAGTACTGGCAGATAATTTTCCCCTCTGCCATCATGAAAAAACACAGGGTGTGTGGTCTAGACTCATTAAAGAGTATATTCTAGCCGAGACTTGTAGAACTTTGTGCTACATGCCATTCAAATCACTGTAACTAACTCATCGATAGAGCTGTATGCCCATGCAAGATAGGGAGATTCCATTTTTATCTCTCTTTCCCTATTTTAGGCACCATTTAATACCGTATTCTTACATTTGTTGTGCAGTCACCTTTTTATCCAGCTTGACATGCATTTAGAGACTGTGCAATTACGTTTGTGGTGTCTGTGTCAGATAACTTGTCAATGTCCAGAAAAGCCACATTTGCACTTTGCTGTGAATCACTGCTGCTTAGAGTATTGCACTCTGCATACTGTCAGTTTTCAAATTTCTTTTCCTTCCAAAGGGATTCTAGCACAGAGTCTGGGCTATTTAGTGTTTAGTTTAATATCTCCAGATTGCTCCTTACATTTGAAATGGAATCATATCTGTCCTGTTGTATATCTACCTTGCATAAGGCAACCACCAAATGTCCAATACTTTGCTAAAGAGTTTTGTAAGCAGTACCACTACTCCTGCCAATAGAACCCTTAGAACACAAACAAATCTGGCTTAACTGCCCTATCCATATTCAGTTTTAAGTTACTAAACCCACATGATGTAGACAGATATTTCTCTAATATCAGCCTTGCAAACTTTTTGCTATCATGTTTGGTATGCTCATATTAATAACTGCAAAACCATGTTAATTGTAGGCTGTTGGAATCTATCACTTTAAAGCTTACGCGAAGGGTTACATAGCTGTCAATTATACTTAACCTTGTCTAGAACTGCTAAAGATGTATTAAGTTATACTTATATGCGTAATTATGCAAATGTCATAATAGTCACAGTCCTCTAATTATCTCAGCAACCAAATAACCTTGACACAACTGCTTTGCCACATAAAAAACCTCACAAATGAATGAACAGGTCTGTTCCTGAGAGTCTGTGAGTAGCTTGACTTTACTAATGTATTTTAAGCTGTCTACAAAAACTGCAAAAATAGTATTGGCATGCTTATTATGACTTATTTATTTATTTATTGGTTGATTGAATGTCATTTGTTTTCTGGGAAAGTCTGGCTGGGCAGTAACTTTTATTATCTTTAGGCCTATGGAGAAAAGCTGCAACATATTACATGAAAGCAAAGCAGTGCTGTTTTATTCAATAAACTATGTAAGGGCTAATCCCATAAAATCAGAGAAATCTGATTCCAAATCTGTTAGTTTTCTGGAGTAGCCACAGTACTGCATATATTATTATAAATAGTGCACTCCCTCATTTCTCATTTTACACTGCTCACTACATGCAGAAATCTATTGTTTTCTGTTCGGAGTTTCAACCTAGACCTGGATTTCATGATGAAGCAAATAAAATATATGGTGCAGTGCTTATAAAAGCATCATTTGTCTTTATTTGTAAAGTACTATTACAAGAATCTTGTCTCAAAAACAAATTAAATGACATTTACAAGGGTGAACAGCACTGTACCTAACAGAAACAAACAGCAGTGCTGAGGTTGTGTTGTAAAATGTGACTCTTCTTTATCTCCTTGGCCTTCAGACTTATACTTCCAATAACCTGCTAGGCCCTTGTGTCAGACTGACCTGCCTGAGGTATGCTTAACCACTGAAGTCAGCCCATTTGTTAACTAATCTCTTCTAAGCACAAAGCAGTTCCTTATCTCCCTACTTGCACCAGCAACACTCGATGAAGATAATATATAAGTCTAGAATTCAATGAAGATCTCTCCCATAGTGAATAATCCTTTGAGCTGACTTGTACTGCCTTTCTGATGGATTTGTTTGCTGGTTATCTTTCACCATTTACTAAATCACATGTTTAGGCCCTTAAATTATTAGCTCATAGATAATAAATAGACTTGTGACCTAGTAGATGATTGAAAAGCTTAACTAAGTAACCCAGTAACATTTTAAGATACTAGTTGCCCATATTAAGCAGACTACGTCCACATTCCAAAGTAAATGTGCAACTGCCCATCCACTGGAGTCTAGATTTAAAAGTAGCTAGGGTGTTATTCTTTTTGATATCTGTTCCAGAAATAGAGAATGTGCGTGGTTAACTGTCATTCTAACCAGTGTTGTTAATGTGTTGATGAAGGCTTTTGATGTGCAGTTTTATAGTATCACTGGTTCTGGAGTGATGGAGAAGAACAAAACAGATAGTGCCTTTCACGGCATGGAAGGCCAACAAGAAATCATCCTGTAAGAACCTCTACAAAATTAAGTATCATGAGAGGGCTTTTAATCTGTTGTGGTAAGATAGTGTGTTTAGGTCATCATTCGTCTTTGGCCTTTTGAGTCTGATTAGGTGTTTAATTAGATACATGATGCATGAGTCATTATATTCAGTGATGGGCCTTCTAAGGGATGTATAAACTGGAACTATAACTTATTTGGATCTAGAAGAGATACCCTAAGAAATTAAATGTGGTAGGCAGAATGCTTTTCTAACCATAACCAAGACATAGTAGTCAAAGGAATGTTAATTGTCAACATATTTAACAAAATCTGTAATGATTTTGTCAATTTTAAGGATACTATTCTGAATATAGCATGAACTAGCAGTGTTCAACTTCAAAAAAAAATGTAATTGTCATTAAATGTGAGTCCATGTTCATTTCACTTGATACTGGTCTAATCAAGCCCTTGTTTGTGTGTCAAAGGAAGAACTTACCATTCTAAGTTTGCAGTTATCAGCAAACCTGGGCTTCCACTGACTCTTGGCCTCTGCTTTTATATCAGAGAACTAGATGTCAAAGAGGAGCAGGCACAGGACAGAGTCATGTGGGATACCTAGTGACATTTTTTTACTGGAAGAGCTACCCCTTGACATTTAATATATGAGCTCTGTCAGTGAGCTATTTAGTAAACCAGTAAATTACACAAGGGTTGCTATTTACTGTGATGAGCTTATTGATAATATCTGGAAGAGCAATGATGTTATAGATCTTGGTCATGTTCAAATGTATAGTGTGGGTAGTCTGAACTTCATCCAAGGCTATAATTAACCTTTCATAAGCCAACCAAGTTGAGAAAGCACAATCTACCTCCCATGAAACCAGATGTTTAGGATCAAAGGTCTGAATGCTGCATGTGTAGTTATGATTTCTATTTTTTTTTAAATTTATCCAACTCTTTTGGGTTTCCAATACCATGATGGGAATGGACTCCATTCCTAAGTCAAAGTATGTTTAAAGTTCATGAAGTTAGTGCTATTTCAGTATTTAGTGTTGGCCAGAAGTGCTCTTCGCAGCACCCACAATGTTCCCAATAATGACACCTGCAATTCGTACAGAGTTACATGTATCGGTAACATATCTAAGTACAATTGCAAATTCTTTTTTATAAGAACCATTGCTCCTACTACTATTAGAACTGTCTGGGTATCCTTTTTCCACATTGCCCTTGTTTCTAACTGCAAATGTGTCACTCTGTATGTAAGACACTATAGTCACTGGGTGTAGCACTTTCAATGATCAATACTACTTTTGTCTTCTTTTCATGGACTACTATTATCTGGTTTTCTCACATCTATTTTTTGAACTGTTGGTAATGGGTGATCCCATGTGATATAAACTTCATCATTTTCTATACTGCTCTGTGGTTCATGTTTCCAGGGTTTTTCAGCTACGCCAGTATTATAATGTTTGCACAATTCCCAATGCAACAATCCTGTCACATTATTATGCCTTTCAGTACACAGTCCTTCTGCCATTAGTATATCACAACCAGCAACAAGATGTGTGACTGTTTCCAGTTCTGTTTTACAAAACCTACATTTGTTTTGTTTCCCTTACATGTTCAATGGATTTTTTAAACCAACACGAACGTAGTCCACTATCTTGGGCCGTCAATATTAACCTTTTGTCTTTTGATTTAAATTCACCTCTCCTTAACCATTCCTGCATTTGATCCTGACCAACATGAGGTTGTTCCGAGGGTTTTCTATACTTGCAACTATATTTATGCATTTTCCACATTTCCTGCTTTCTCATCTGATCCTTCATCTTATGTTCTTTGTTTTGTTTTTTGGTACATTCAGTTGCTGCCTGATTTTTTTCTACGTCTGGTTTGATTTCCATTCCTGCTTGACGCTAATATGTTTCTGCTAAACTAAGCAGAGAAGTTATCTTAGACTTATTCTTCTCATGTTTCAAAACTTTCACTACATTTGGATGTTGTGAGGTCAGCAGATATGTATGCAGTCCCACGATTACAGATCTATACATGTAATCAGTTTCAAGGAGGCCCATTCCCCCTTCAGAATGGGAAGTATATAATCTTGGTATGTAGTGATTTTTATAAATCATTTGATGAGCATGAAGCATTCTTCTTGTTTTTCTGTCCAACCTATCCAACACCTTTTTAGGCCAGTCAATCACTCCAAAACTGTAAGTTACGAAAGGAAGAACAAACTGGTTTGTAGCTTTGACTATATTCCTAGATGTCAATGCTGTTTTCAATATTAAGTCTTCTAAAATATTACTTACTAAATTATATTTGCATTTGTTCATGTTTTATTGTTGATCCTTTATCAATTCCCAAATATTTATATACTCCCTCTTGCTCAAGTTCTTTTATGTCACATTCTTCTCCCAACTGATGTTTCTTGGTGCTGCAGCTTTATTGATTTAAAGGTTGGTTTTGCATATTAATCAGGACCAAATTACATTTCTATATTATCTGAAAGATTTTGAGCACTTGCAGCTGTGCTTTCAGTTCTTCATCTGATGAACTATATAGTTTTAAATCGTGTACAAAAAGAAGATGAGAAGTCTTTAGACTTTGTTGTTTTCTCGCAGTCAAACTGTAGCCATGACCTAATCTGTTAAGTAGACACTTAATGGGTTAAGGGCAAGACAGAAGAGCAGCAGTGACAGAGAGTCACCCTGGAATATCCCTCTTTGAATTTTTATCCCTGGAATAATAATTTGTCCTTTATCATGGCTTAACTGCAAAGTGGTTTGTCACTGTTTCATGGTCGCCGTAATGTAAACAATCAGTCTAGGGTGTATCTTATATGTTTCTAAGCACTCTTTTATCTATGAAAGTAGGATATTGTCAAATGCTTTTTTATAGCCTATCCATGCCATACTTAGCTTCTTCCCCTTTTTGCAGTTCTCCATTATGACTTTATTTAACAAAAAATAATCCTTTGTTCCATATGACTTTCTCTTATTACCTTTTGACGATAAACTCTATCGGCATTAATTCCAATGTATAGTTTGTAAGTTGTCAGAAGGCAAGTTATTGGTGTATAATTTTAGAATAGCTGGCAGGTTCGCTCTAGAGTAGCAGTATTGTTTTTCCTGTTGTTAACCAGGCTGGTGTCTGTTCAGGGTGCACATATAAATAGTTTTTCCTCATGGCTAAACCTTCAAGCAAAGGTGTTAATACAGAAGTTAGGTACTGTATCTGAGCCTGGGGTTTACATTTAGGAGCTTTTCTTACCTTTGTTTCAATCTGTCTGGCCATTACTTCATCCCATTTCATGTCATGTACATCTGAAATTCTTGTTTTTTCTTTTATTTCTTCTATCCATTTAGCATCTTTGTTATGTTCCATAGGATCTTCATAGATATTCCTCCAAAATATATCTGTTTCTTCTTTTTTGGAGGTGTTTCAATTCCTTTACCCCTGTTTCCCAATTCTCTATAAAACTTTTTTGGGTTAAGAATAAATTGCTTATTTTGTACTTTTCCTTTATATTTCTCTACATATCTTAAGTTTTTCTGCCTGTGCTGATATTTTTAATTTATTATTTGTGACAGTGCACAATAGATCCTGATCTGTTATAATACTGCATGTTGCTTTTATCATGTCTATCTTTCTGAGTATTTTTGTTGATCTGTTCCCTCTTTTATACTTTCTAACAGTGACACTTCTTGTTTTAATTCCTTTATAGTTTTCTCTGTTTAATACTTCCATGATGGCATTTGATTTCTCCCCTTCCTTTCCCTTACTACCCTGTTTTCTTGTGGTAGGACTTTATCTGTTATTAATTTTGCTGAACAGTAATCTATCCTATGTACTTCTGTTATATCACATGAATCTTTATGGACAGTCCTAATTACTGTGTTTATTTGTTTTATCAAACTTCTATATTTTTGGGTTTTATTAACCTTCTGTAATCTTTGTCGCCTCACAGTTAGACGTTGCCCGTTCGATTCTCAGAGCATCTTCTGTGTAGCGACATGCGTGAATGGGTGTTCCTTCGTTGAAGGTTGTGAGTTAGGCCCGGCAAGCCAGTACGTAAAAATCTACTGCCAATCATTAGCAGACCGGAGTTCCGCTGTGGCGACCCCTAACCGGGAAAAGCCGAAAGACACAAACAAACATTAACCTTCTGTAATCTGTTTCTTTCATTGATCTCAATATGTCTCTCCATCTCTATTAAATCAAGAAACTCTTCTCTTAAATAATTTTCTTCTAAACCTAGGGTACCTTCTTTGTTCTCCATTTTCTGTGGGCATTGTACAGAAAATTCCAGAGCAACTTCCTGTGCCACATTCTCTTCAGTTTCATCCCATGTCATTCATTGCTCATTCATATGGGAACTCACTGGCCTATCAGTCCACAACATTGACTGCTTCAGAGTTGCTGCATTTTACTGTTACTTCCCTTGCTGTTCAACTCCAACTGAATGTTTATACCAGTTTCCTAAGGAAGGCTCCCAAGTATCTTCTTATAGCAACTGATCAGATGCTTCCCGCTCCACTGGCTTCTCCTTAATTTGCGCATCCATTGCTCTATCCTGCTGTAATGCTATCAGAGTCAAATTTTCTATACTAAATCCTTCACTTTACGAATTTCTCAGTTTCTAAGTCTTTAACTTCTTCATTACTAATCCTGTTTTCTACTTGTTCTTTTTGTTTTCTTATTTTTTTGTATTGTAAAATTTTCCGATTTTTTCTTTGCCTGTATTTCTCTTCAAATGTCTTTGGTGCCGCTCTTTTTGTATTTATTATTTTTTCTTTCTCCTTTGCATAAATATTGCGCCATATTAAATCTCTTTTTCTTTCCCATGTCCTTATTTCTTCTTCAGATGTCTCCTGCTCCTCCTGTATCTCCTTACTTTGGGGACTTGTTCCATTATGCTGTGATGTAAGCTGTGTTAGACTTTCTACACTAAATCCTTCACTTTACAAGTATTTCATATCCTCAGCTTCATTTTTTTTAAACTCCTACTTTACTGATCTTCTGTTCTATGTTCTCTCTTTGTGATCTTATTTTTTATTGTGAAATTTTCCATAACTGGATGCCTTTACCTGTATTTCTCTTCGAATGTTTTTGGGGCTGCTTTTTTTGTGTTGTGCTGATTAATTTAGCTTTCTCCTTTGCATAAGTAATTGTACCACATCAGATCTTTCTTTCTTTCCCATGTCCACATTTCGTTTTTATGAGTTTCAAAAGTCTCTAGATTTTGTTCTTTATATTTTCGCACTTTCTCAGTCACTTCTTTTTCCAAACAGCCCAAGGTTTCTTGGTCCTTATAGTGTTTTTCATGGATTTGTTGTATTAATGAACACAGATTTGCATTTGAAGCTTCTGACAGCTTCTCTTTTGAAACTATTATTCTTTCCTCTAATTTCTCTCTTAATCGTTTTGTATATCTTCTGTCTGAAAATTCTGGGCTTCTTGCATAATAGTAACAATACATAATTTCTTTCTTATCCTCAGTAGTCCACTGTATCATCTGTATGTCTCTTCTTTGGCCTATCAGTTTTTGTGGTTTTTGTGGACTGCTATTTCCATCTACAACAGGGGGGGCATCCTCCCCCTGGGCCTGGCCTAACCCCATTGTAGAAATGTTTCTGTGTCTTGAGGATTCTACACTATAATTTTCTTTCCAATCCTGGCACCAGCGCACCTACCAGGATTGGGCACTTTTTTATCCTGGGTCTTGTGCACCCAGCTATCCTTTTTATTTTTGAACCTACTTCTGTCCATGATATATGCTTTAGAAGGCAGTGAGCTAAGCTAAATTTTACATTAACCATAAGGCAACAGATTCTGTAGCTGTGACCATGAAACTAGTGTTTTTAGTTTTAGAGAAGGGTGACAAAACTTACTCCAGAGTGATTATAAGAAGAAGAGTGTTTAGGAAGGCATAGTGGTGGACAGAGGCTTGAAGAAGGGAAGTAAAGCTAGAGATGACTTTTCACAGAATATACTGGCAATGGATTCAGGTTCAGAACTGGTTGTACTAGTTAATATTAACTCAGAGCAATTCTGAGACTTATATGTAATTTTCCAAATGTAGCTATGGAAGGCTTTCAGGTTATAGTTGGTAGCAAAGGCAACTTTAAGTTCATAACTGGCCTTACACTTCTTTATAGTATGTGTAAAGGTATTACTGAATGGATTTATGTTTTTTATAAAAGGGCAGAGGAGATCCCTTATAAAGGCTAACAGTTACTTTCTTTTATTGTATAGTCAGTTGATGCAGGAACTCAATTGTATTGGTTTGTCTTTATACCTACCACTGTATTAGTGAAAGATGGGAGCAGGCAGCTCAGTTATATTATCTAGAAGAGTCTAAAAAATTTTTACTTGGCTTCATAAGGGGTCATCTGGGGACTTAACACAGCTGTAAGTTTTGGCATTGCAGTGAATGATGCATAACTGGCTTTGTTTGAATAACTGGCAGTGTTTGAATATAGTTAAAATGTTAGGGAATGTGGTAAGGGTCCTGGTGGCGAAGATGAAATCTTGGTGGTTGTATTTCACCACTGAGACAGAAACACAAAGGTGAGTACAGGCAGTGGATAGGTTTGTAAGTATTAGACGGAGAGGATTTGATCCTCTAATGGTAGAGGGGACAATTTGGTCAAGGGAATTATTAACGAAATCAAGAAATTCTTCTGCATATTTGTTGTTAGTGGTACATGTTTGACTGTTAATGCAAAGGTAATATGTGCTCTTAGTGATATATGTTTGCCTGTTAATAGAAGGATAAGTAAATTATTTCATAAGGATAGTGCTTGATTTTATAATCATCCTTAGAAGGGGACTTTGAAGGGGTCTTGTTATTGGGTTTACTATTGAAATTCCAAATCCGCTTTGGTCGACTGTGTCAAACCAAAATGCTGAATTCGGAATTACAAAACAGCAACCAAGGTGAAAATGAATACATCGATATCCATAGATTGATGTATTTGACATAGCTGGAGGTGACATCACTTACCTCTTCTATGCACATTAACGTACCATTACACTCTACAGTCAATGGTACATTATTATTATTTTGCAGGGACGCTATGCCCCCCTGTACCCCCCATGTGGGGGGCTGCGCCACCCACACCCCCTGCACATTAAAAATACCAACTCCGAGATTGCACTACTGTGAGGAAATGGGATAATTCCCTGTTCCTCACTGAACTGCGATCACCCTGCACAATGTCGAACCCAAATACTCAAACTACACTACCCAGTCACTGTAGGGTAGTCGATACATTTTGGTTTGACATTCTGCCGACTTAAAAACTGCCATTTGACCACATGCTGGTCAACCGATGCAGTTTCAAAATTTTCAATGTAAACCATTATTAACAGTTATATGATTGTTATTCTTGTGTAGTGTGATTAGGACTGCTACCAGCTCCAGGTTTAGGTTTGGCTAGCATTACTAGAATCTTTATAAGCTCCAGGTTAGCACCTTTCAGAAATTCATCAGTTAGCTCATACTTTTTAGGGTGCTGTTTTATACTGATTACATTAGGTTTAAATTGAATATGTCAATATATCTGCATTAATTCTTTTTCCAGTAGTTCTTATTTCAGGTAGAAATGTGCACCTTTGGGTAAAGTATATATAAACTTAAAAGATAACATCCAAATAAATACCCAGTCATAAAATGTCACTGCAGAGAAAAACGCATCATTAATCTGTAAGTAGTATAATATGTTACCACCTGATACTAGTTGCTGTATCTATGTTAGGTTTGAAGAGTGCCCCTCCCTGACCCTCTCCAAATGCAACCTAGATCAATGGATAGGTGACCGCAAATTCAGAAGGCCCGTGATGGGTGTTGACGCAATGTGATTTCTGCCCAGTGCTCTGAATGTCAAAGTGAAGAAATTCAATGATGCACGGGAAAATGGCAGGAGTAACTATGACTCTCTTAAGGTAGCCAACTACCTCTTCATCTAATTAGTAACACACATGAATGGATGAACGAGATTTCCACTGTCCCTACCTACTGTCTAGTGAAACC
Organism: Protopterus annectens; assembly: GCF_019279795.1. Classification (NCBI taxonomy): domain Eukaryota; kingdom Metazoa; phylum Chordata; order Ceratodontiformes; family Protopteridae; genus Protopterus; species Protopterus annectens. Next base: position 353,062,506 of record NC_056735.1, on the reverse strand, counting down.
ACAGCCAAGGAATTGGGCATGGCAGAATCAGCAGGGAAAGAAGACCCTGTTGAAGTTGACTCTAGTCTGAGACTGGGTGGTGCCCATGTTCCTCCTGGACAGAGGAAGTCAGTATTAACTACCATAGACCCTTACCTCTGCGAATTTCACTCACTTAACCACCAACAACTGGGGTAACGTGATAAATATGGCTAGGCTTGTAAGGGCTCTAGGACCATTAGCCTAGTAACTTCCTATAAACCTATGAACCTATGCATGTAAACTTCCTTCAAACATCATATGCCTTCACATTTTACTACTTTCTGCCAAATGCAACCACAGATTTTTTTCTCCACACTTATGCCTATTTCAGAACATATGCTTTCAAACACAGATTATGAACTTTCACATGGATCAAAGGAAAATGCACATCCACATCTAGACCACTGCAGCTTCATCAAATCAAACATACTTATTTTGTAAACCAATGCATTAGAAACCTAAAACATTGCATTAGAAACCTAAAACATTACTTATATTAACTTAGAAAAAACTAATTTTATGCACTGGTGTGGACTTCGCCTGCAGATAAAATGTTTACATCTATACATGTAGCTCCATGGAATGAGCATCATGCTCACTAAATTGCACATGTGAAAGCCCAGTGCATATGCAGCAAAGTAACAGCTGCTTGCTATAACTGCCTCCCTCCCCTTCCTTTCTGCATTTTGTTTGTTTCTACCTTTTTCCAGGACTCTAAGCATAACTTCTAGGTGCCAAGAAAGTAGGGAGCTCTTGTCACCTACTTGTTTTTGTTTGCACTGATCTCTGGAGCTGGGCTGCTGATATGGGCATATACACATTGATTAGCTACTGCCGAACAGCTGACTTCCATCTCACTTCTGTTCTCCCCCACCCCCATCCCCAGCCACCCTTCATGTTTCCTACTTTTATATTTCAGTAGGACATGAACTACAATCTCTTTGTTCATCCCATTCCTTGTTCACACAATACCCAGTCATCTCTGATGGCTCTTCTAACATTCTCTTCCTCCACTAGTTCCACATACCCACCCTTTATTATTGTTTTTTCTACCAATCTCCCAACCCAGCTTCTACCAAATACTTATTCAGTTCTGACAGCTCTGATTAGTTCTTCTCCTCCTGTATTACCATTCTTTTATAAAAAAACACCACTCTTCTCATCATTTGGTCATCATCCATTATAGAGTACAATGCCCTGTTTGGTATGTACCTCACAAGACATCTGCAACAGCTGGAAAGGCCACAGAAATACTTCACTAAAAGAATCACAGCCCTAAGCTGACCGTCTAAAAAAAACGCAGCTATACTCTGTGGCATATCATCTACTCAGAGGTGATCTCTGCTTAACATACAAGGCCATGTCAAACCCTGAGCTGTTAGACATTCTCCACTTAAAGAAATCCCAATCCCTCAGAGCCACACACGCCAGGGATCTAAACCTTGTCATCACAATGAACAAAACATGCTGGAGGGATAGGTTCCTGACCCAGAGGCTCCCCATACTCTGGAATCGACTGCCCATACATGTCCAGCAGAGCGCCTCCTTGGCCCTCTTCAAAAGGAACCTTGACAGTTGGATGGGAGATAGGAAATTCACCCCGGGGATCATATCAGTCACCCTGCTAGACAGGGGTCCAGAGAAGTAAATATTGTGGGAAGAAATATCCAGGGAATTGTTATGGCCAGGCTTGTGTAGGCCCTAGGGCCGATAGCCTAGTACCAACCTATGAATCCTCCACCACTCTTAATTTACATTGTCGTCAGATACTACACCACCATCCTCCACCCTCTCTTCTACATCTTGCATCTCCCTACATTCCTAAAGTCTTAACTCCTTAACTACAGCAACCCATGTCTTTTCCATGCTTTTCTCCCTCTACAGCCTTACTCATCCTCTATTAACAGTGCCTACAGCTAGTGAAGTCCTACTGAGATCAGGGGAGCAGGGGAGGAGAGAATTTCAGGCTCCCTCCAGGAAGACAGTGGGGAGGCTGCTATAGGCAGTACTACTGCCACAGCTGTTGTGACAGACATGTTTCTATGGGGGCTGGTGGGATGAGGAGTAGCCAATGGCACTGCTGTGGCAGCTGCTGTACAGAAATGCAAAATAATGGTAAAGAAATAACATAGCAAGCAGATCAAAATAAATAAAAACAGTATAGCAACAAAGAGGGAGGGTAGAAACAGAGAGACATTACATTAAATGTAGTAAGAAGTGAATATATAACTGAAATTATGCAAGTATAACTACAGCATCAATATATTTTCCAAACACAGGTGAGAAGCACAGCTGGATAATGCATACCAGGTGATATGCTGCTATGTTCTAAGTATAGTGCACAGATGATATATTGGAGTATGTGCTACCTATACTGTCTGTGACTGTCAGGGGTATATCAGCTGGTAATCATTTAAAGAGCTACAGCATATTAGTAAGTCAGTGTATGACCCACTGTCTTTATATATGTAGCATTTAATGTACCATTGGCATAGGTATAAAGGCATACATTAAGCTTATGGTATCACATTTTAGCTGACTATGTAATGTGCTATGCTGTCTAAACCACATACAAGCCACTGACAATAGAAAAGGAAACATTTTATACAGTACACTTTTCTAATATGCAGGCAGTAAGAAGTTAGGCACTTCAACAATATTGCTGAATGAATATCATTTCAGTAGTCAACTGAATGGTGTACTCTACCCTGTGCCTGGAAAGGAGCTGCATCCTTCTCTGGGATAGGAGACTAGTCTTTGCAATACTCTCCTGAGCTGTGAATAAAAGTGACACATCATTAATTTAAAGCCCCAGAGGTGTTGTGCAACAACAACAAACAAAACCCTCTATACAACTACATAGAATACTTACAGTACATCTCAGGTAACCTCACCCTAAACTTTTCTTCCCACTGTCTCAGAAGGTCTGGATGGTGCCTCTGATGGTAACTGTAGTGGTGGCTGTACTGCTTGCCAGTTCTAGGGATGCCTGTGGCATGAGTAACAACCCTGGCAAGACAATGTCAAGCATCCAGTTAACATTCAGTACCCTCATATGAGCTCCCAAGTAGGCACTCATGTTGGTCCTTGTGTGACAAGTACAGGAGAACTTTTGATGCCTTAGAGCACCACTGGGACAACCTGGCAAAAACAGTGCCATTGAAACATTGGTCATAATATAGGTCTCATACCAGGGAAAATGGCTGGCATCTCGCGTTCATGCCCAATGCATCTATTGATAATTACATTGCATCATAGGAACCCAGATACCATGACATGTGCCAGATTGTGACATGATCTTTGCCAGTCATACGGTGGTTTAAATGTTGCAGTATGGTGTGAGATGTGGCAGAAAATGTTTGCTATGTTCAATATCTTGAATGACATTGTTCTTTAGTGCTTCCATTGGCTGCAGCTGCATAATATGAATGGCAACAACCCTCTTTGTGTCATTGACCCACCCACAAATGCTTAATGTGCATTGCAGGTGCTCATGCAGGCATACAACATTGTGTAAACTTTTTTATGAGACTATGCTTCCTGCTACAACATGTAAATTGAGTAGTCCAGAGAGATTCATGAGGTAGGCACTCATTTGCATAATCATCATACTCAGAGGCTTGAATCTACATGATACAAACTCAGGTGGCAGCATACAGCTTCATTGTGCTACAGAAGAAGCTTGACTTGGAAGAGCATTACTGTGACTCTATAGGTTCATATGTTCATAGGTAGGTAGTAGGGTATCGGCCCAAGTGCCTAAGTAAGCCTAGCCAACAAGGTTCCTTGGCTTACGCCACCCAAGAAAGTTATTTTCCTGTGCCACTGTCGAGCAGAGACACAGAAGTGATCCCCGGGGTGTATTTCCTATTTCCCATCCACTCATCAAGATTTTTCTTGAAGAGTGCTAATGAAGAACTTTGCTTGACATAGATGGGTAGCCTGTTCCAGAGTATGGGAAGTCTCTGGGACAGGAATCAATCCCTCCAGCATGTCCTATTTATTGTGGTGACAAGGTTTAGGTCCCTAGAGCATGTAGCAACACTTTGTAAGTTATTTCTGAATGAGTAAAGCTGCATTACTGCTTGTTTGAGTAGGCTGTACCCATTACTACAAGTTGTGCTTTGTTGCACTGACTTCTAGATGTGTCCTTTGTGCAGAAGTAGTTGGGAAGTTATTATCTTGAAAGGTTTGCTATCCATTCCAAAGGTGTAGCTAGGCATACTCAGTGTACTCAGATGAGGCCATTTCTTTCTGAGCATCTCTTGGAAACCACAACACTTAAAAAGCTCCAAATGTTTAGAACTGTCTAAACAAATATTTGCAGTATAGACATATGCAAAAATGCTTGTGTGAACAGAATACATCTCTAAAAATAAATTTCTATTGGTGTAAATAGTAACAGTTGAAAATAACGTGTTCCCTTTCTATATGTCTGGTGGCAGCATTTTGAGGGTTGGCTACATTTTTAAAATGATAGTTGGTGGTAGGGGCTAACAGTGTTAGGTCTGACAAGAAAATGTAAATTTCTGGCAATACTCTGTCCCACTCAAACCTTGTGCTGCATTACTATGGGAAAGCAAGGCAGGTGTTATAAATGTAATGGGACATGTAACTGCAGAACAATCCTTTTAGGGGATCTGTAATTCAGCTTTTAAAGGTGCCACTCTAAAAAGCATGTGACTTTGTACAGTGATATTTTCTGTGTGGAATAGAAGCTTGTGCATCTGTCAGGAATGGGGTCTGCTGTTGTAGAATTGTCATTCAGTGTACCTGTGCTTACTGACCATACAGGTGGGACAAACGTACATAAGGCCAATCAGTAAGGCCCTGCAGAATATGCTGTGCTTTCTAGCCTTACATGTTGATGTTTTTGTCTTTCTGAAAGGCAGGTTGCAGGACAGGAGCAATCACACAGCTACAGTATCATAGCAGATCATACTCTGCAGGTCAGACTATGGTGCATACTGACAGGCAGTCTACAGCTACTCATTTCAGTGACAGCCAGTGTATACCTTGATAACTGAGCTTGTCTATGAGTGAGGCATAGTGAGTATACTGAATAGGATTACCTGCCTGCTTTCAGTTTGTTGTTCAGTATAGTTGGGTTGTGGGGGATTGGTTGGAGAGCTGTTGTTGTAGTTATGCCATGTAGTCATATATGCTGGTCTGTCAACCTGTTATGTTTAGATATTGGCATGTCAGTGACAAAGCCCGAGTAATGTACTGCAGATGGTGTCAACATGAGAGACTATGCTTGATGGTATACTCATAAAGTGTATTTTTTCCCCACAGATCCTCATGCCTGGAAAAGGAAAGACACAGAAATACATGTTTTTTCATGAGATCTTGTCATAGACCATCCCTCCATCTCTCTGGCTAGTGAATATTTAGCCAGGGGAATGCTGAACAGCCCTACTGTGACCATGAGTGGCAAGATTCAGTTACAGGCATTAATGGTCTCAGCTGCCAAGACCAAAATCAAGAGCAAGTCAGACACAAGGCCACTGACATGATTAGAAATGTCCAAAAGCAAGCTGCTTGCTTTGCACAGGAGGGTAGAGCAACATGAGGTGACCCATCAGGTAAACCACCACTGACTAAGATGGAGGAGTTTTGCCATTCTGTGTGGAGAATGTGACTTGTGACTGTCCCATAGCAGTGCCTTGGACCTATGTATTGAGCTGCTACTGCATGCTGCAGGACTCTCCACTAGGGGTGCCCCAGCTGTGTTTCAGTACTGTATTAGGATGAGCAGGCCTCTGATCTGTGTAGCATAATGCATGCCAATGATTTTATACTTTTCCTGTTATGTAGGGACATAAGGGCCGCAAGCTACAAGGTAGGATTATCTTTTTTACAAAACTGACACTATTCACCATGCCTATTATTTCTGCTGTGGGAATAAAGTAGAGATTATGGGTAATACCTACAATGGATTTTGTGCTTTGGTGTCTTCACAAGTGACATACTACCTGGCTACATCACCATGGATATTCCACTGCCTGATACTGGAGAAGATTTTGACTATGATGGCAGTAAACAAGCAGCACAGTCAGGGAGTTTGGTGTCAGTACTGAACACAATGAACATTATCCCCAATACAGGCAGTGGATATGGCCTCTGGACCTCTGGAAACCACAAAAGATACAGGGAGCCCAACTGATGGGAAGGTTGTTTGTGATAGACTTTGGTGGGAATGTGCATCTTCCCCAGCAGCACAGCCCTCATTATATGCTACAAGCTCAACAGGTGATGTAAATGAGCATGTGCGTTGGCATACCGATATCTGTAAATACCATGGGTACCAACCCCTGGAACTAGCTGTCTCAATGTCTGTGATTCAGTAATTATACAGAGCCATCGTAAAGACTCAGGCTAGTGAAACCATCGTCTTGCAATGATAGTACATGTATTGCAGGGTATGCATTATGACCTACGTGAGTGCACGTCCTACATGTGTGACATTCTGGACATGTTCTGGCACATGATGACACATCTTAGACCTCCTTGGCTCATGGAATGTATACCAGGCATACATGGAGCTGGCCAACCTTTGTCACTGGTGATGATGGCCATGATGGACATGGGAAGCCTAGGTCAAGGTCTTGAAGTGCCACCACTTCCACAGATACATCTAGCCCGGAGGTGTTTACAGACAGAAGAGGACATCTGTGAAGGTGAGTTGCTTGAGCCAGTGCCACATCTCTTACTGGGCATTGCTTGTGGTTATGCAGCTCCACTACTTCAAACCAAGGGCTTTTTACTGCTTATGAAATTCTGGGAGATGCAGCTTCCATGGATGGGGCATATAGAAGGTGCCCACATGTGTTCTATAAGTGCCCTGGATATGTCCATAAGATCCAGCCACAGAGCTACAATATCTGCTAGGACTTTCTCCGAGCATACTCCCATACAGTCCATTTCAGTCCCCAGTCCCAGTTACACACACACACACACACACACACACACACACACACACACACACACACACACACAAAAGCGTTCACAAAGTGACATGTGCCAGTGGATTTTACAATAGTCACCTCCACTCCCACAAAGTTGCTTTCAGTTAGTACAGCACTCACACAGTTGTGGATGACACTGCACACTCATGTTCCTGTCCCCACCAGTGCAAATGATGATAATGGTACCCTTCCCTTTGTACATTGTTACTTGGGTTGCCTATGCTTTATGCACAGTGTGGCCAGTTTATGCCTGGGTAAGCACAATCTGGTTATAGGTTTGCATGCATCACATTTATCACAGTGTATATGCTTTAGTATGGCCCAAAGCTATGTCACAGTCACTGCATCTTGGCCAGTACTGTGGCATATAGCATCCACCTATGTCTGGCATATTTATCTGCCACTGTTTGGTCCTCCACTGATTCCACATTTAGCTCATCCTCTATTGCCAGTTGTACATGCTCTTCCTGCTGCAACTGTTTCCTCTGTATTTTGCTGTGTAATATTGCACTTACTGAGAATATCTTTGCACATATGTCAAGGTCATATTGTAAGACACCACTAGGAATATCCAGGCCATAAAGGCATGCTTTTAGCAGCCTAAACACATGTTCATTGATGACCCAGGTTTGTGACAGGGCATAGCAGTATCCATTTTCTGCCTTGGTATGTGGATTTCTGAAAGGTGTCATCAACCATGGCTCCTGGACATATCCAGCTTTAAAATAAGATGCACCTGAGGAAAGTCACCCCTCACAACTGTTGATACAAATAACGTGTACCATATGTGTACCATATGTGTGAGTCATGGTGGCTACTTGGGTGGCCTGTAGGCATACTGTTGAAAATACCACATGCATTACAGACCTCCTGGCAGTTGTTGGAGTGGTAACTTTTATAGTTCATATACCTTTTTCCCATTTGACCAGGTGGGACCTTTATTTTAATGTGGGTGCAGTCTATGGCTCCAAGCACCTCAGTGAAATATTCTATATCATAAAAGCCCATCATGCTGTTGTCATGGTGTAAGGAAACCACATATGTTTCCCCACTTGCCTTAGCATGGCAATGAAGAACTGTTGCAATATCCTTGAGATGGATGCCTGCAATACCCTCACTGTGTCCCCTTTTGGTTGCTGAAAAGTCCACGTATCTAGTATTCTTAAAGCCACACATACCAAAGTATCCACCAGGATAGATGGTCCACGACTCCCATGGACCTGTAGATGAGGTTGATACATATCTATCAGCTTCTGTATGGTCACTGTATTTATAAGAGTACCAGTCTATAATGTGATGTTAAGGCCATGAATTTTTAAGCAAGGATGGATGACACAAAACCATGGCTACTAGTGGCAATTACAGCCTGTTGCATAAGTACATTTGTTAAAGCTAGGGCTACCCCTAAACTAGTTCTGCTACTCCTGTGTTGTAACATCAGAATTTTATATTGGTCAAACTCAGTTAGCAGCGACATTTCATGTTGTGAACTACATACATCTCTGAAATATTCCACCATATTGTTTACCTCATTTGCATATGCAGAACCCACTCATTTAATAGTTTTCATTATTGCCATGTCATTACATCGCCATTAGCATATACTTCAAGCAGCCCTTTTAATGGACTTCCCCCATTCATGCTCATTGTGTCTTTGAATTGCACATACCCTGCACAGTTGGCTGCATTATAGAAAATGTTTTTGAATCCTAGGGATAGTCTTTATTGCATAGAGAATATACAAAAATTACAATAGCCAAGAATGTATTCCTCAGTTCCTGAAAAGTTTTCACTTTAATCAATCACTTACATAATTAGGATTTTACCTATAAAACACTGTCTGGTTTGCTGGCTACCCTTACAGTTAAGAGGCACCAGTATAATGGAAGTATGTATTATCATACCTTATTTCTTTAACACATGGAGTGCTCAGAGGCTCTGATGCTTTTACCAGTATTTGTAAATGTTATGAATACTTATGGCCAATGCAATCCTCTTCTAGAGTGCTGCTGACAGCCACTTATCATCCAGCCTCAACTATTCCCATAGTCTGACAGTCACTCCTCATCCAGCCTCAGATATTCCTATAGTCTGACAGTCACTCCCCGTCCAGTCTCAGCTATTCCCATAGTCTGACAGTCACTCCCCGTCCAGCCTCAGCTATTCCCATAGTCTGACTGTCACTCACCGTCCAGTCTCAGCTATTCCCATAGTCTGACAGTCACTCCCCGTCCAGTCTCAGCTATTCCCATAGTCTGACAGTCACTCCCCATCCAGTCTCAGCTATTCCCATAGTCTGACAGTCACTCCTCATCCAGCCTCAGCTATTCCCATAGTCTGACAGTCACTCCCCGTCCAGTCTCAGCTATTCCCATAGTCTGGCAGTCACTCCTCATCCAGCCTCAGCTATTCCCATAGTCTGATAGTCACTCCTCATCCAGCCTCAGCTACTCCCATAGTCTGACAGTCACTCCCTGTCCAGTCTCAGCTATTCCCATAGTCTCACAGTCACTCCCCGTCCAGTCTCAGCTATTCCCATAGTCTGACAGTCACTCCCCGTCCAGTCTCAGCTATTCCCATAGTCTGACGGTCACTCCCCTTCCAGCCTCAGCTATTCCCATAGTCTGACGGTCACTCCCCGTCCAGTCTCAGCTATTCTCATAGTCTGACAGTCACTCCCCATCCAGCCTCAGCTATTCCCATAGTCTGACAGTCACTCCTCATCCAGCCTCAGCTATTCCCATAGTCTGACAGTCACTCCTCATCCAGCCTCAGCTATTCCCATAGTCTGACAGTCACTCCCCGTCCAGTCTCAGCTATTCCCATAGTCTGACAGTCACTCCCCGTCCAGTCTCAGCTATTCCCATAGTCTGACAGTCACTCCCCGTCCAGTCTCAGCTATTCCCATAGTCTGACAGTCACTCCCCGTCCAGCCTCAGCTATTCCCATAGTCTGACAGTCACTCCCCGTCCAGTCTCAGCTATTCCCATAGTCTGACAGTCACTTCCCGTCCAGTCTCAGCTATTCCCAGTCTGACAGTCACTCCTCATCCAGCCTCAGCTATTCCCATAGTCCACAATAAGATATCTTCAGGCAGGGCTGGGTAATTCCAACATAATGCACAATGCTGGCATATTGAAAGCAATGCTATTTATTTTCCATGTCCAGTTAAATTTCCAAACATTTAACCATAACAGCAAATAACCAACCCCACCTTGAAAATTTCAGCTGTGCCAAGTACTTGGGAATATACCTTAAGTAAGATTTAAATTTTGCATATTAAGAAAACCACTAAACAAACAAACAAATAATTAAATAGGCTCCATATATGAAAGAAGCAAATTCTATCAAAATGTAAGAAAGGCACTGACTTCTGCAATCCCATTATCAAAAAATTCAAACTGGTAGTCAATAAAAACTTCTAAACACATTCTTACACTGTACCTGCATCTGTGGCATTGCATAAATCGTTGTCCCCCCTGACACCTTGAGACTTCTGACTTTAAACTTACCTTTGGCACATTTCAACATGCAGTCTTTGCATACCTGTAGAACCTCATCATATTTTTCCTTCATCTGTTAATGTGATATTCCCACTGGACCCAAATGTCCCTTTTCAGGGATGACCCAGGAACACTGTGGTAAAATGACTTGGCCATGATCACACAATAGGGAAACTGAGGTGGAAAGAATCGAACTCTGTGCTCTTGTCTACAGAAAGCTGCTCATTAACAGCTCAGAGCCTGAAATCTCTGTGTTAATTGCCGTTTCTCCTGATTAGAGCTGCTTTGCTCTTTTCTTCTGTGCATTCCCTTCCTTCCTTCCCTTGTTTTCTATATTCATTGGCAAGAGTCCTTCCTTGTGGATCAGACTGCTGCTAGATCTGCCCTTCACTGCTCCCCTTGTAGTGCACATATCTCTTTTTTGTTTAATCCTATCCATATTACACTTACCCACTGCTATTACTGCACATTAGCCTCCTTCCTCTCCTTAAACCCTCAGCTTTAGTCCCACTTTCTTTCTTGTGGTTTTAGTCCCAGAGTACTACGCATATTATTCCATCCTCTCGAGCTCATTGCTACTAATTTATATTCTAATATTCCATTATTCATTTTCCAGGCCTAATGGAACCCTCTAAACAGTCCTGCACTTTAACAGCTTTTTTACCTTCCTTAGTAAAGTGATTTCATATATGCAGTTGACTGTGGAAATACTATAGGACTTATTTTCTTAAGCAAATTGCTCTCTAAGACTGGCTATAACTACTCAGTGTACCAACCAAGCATATTTACTTTCTGTGCATAATCTTCATACACTGCAAGTTGTTCTAGCCAAGATATGCATTTCTGATCAGTGAGAAAATCTAGCAACCAATCAATCAATCAACCAATCAATCAATCAATCAATCAAACTAATAAATAAAACACCCATCACATAAATAAATACATCAGCCACCCTCAGGCTTTTGGAGGCAAGGAGGTAAACCAGAGACTGCAGCTGAGCTATTATTCTGGACACTGTTTTATTACTAGATGCAACTGTGTCCTGCAGTACACAGAAATCTGTGGTTGCTTTCATTTGTTAAGAAAAAAAGTGCTATATTCTCAAGAAAGACATTTTCAATGTATTCTTAGCTGGAGAAAAGCTCATCAAAATATGAAAATAAACCAATGGTTTATAAAAATATTGTCAAGGGTTTCTCTGAGATGGTGTTCTCTAGGGCAACAATAATTAATTATTTCTCAACAGGATATTTCTAATATTCACCTATCATTTATTCTTCCTTAATACGTGTCTTGAATTATGTGTCCATTGAAAAATTTTAAATGTATTTCCTTCATGTCAATTAATGTGATAATAATTATACTGATACTATGGAACTCATTACCTCCTGACCTACATGTAGATGTAACACATCAGCTGTGTTGGCGTAGTTTATTACTGCTAAGAATTTTGACTTTGGACTTTATTATTACTGGTATGATTATTCAGAATAAAATGACAGGTTCTGCTAGTAAACAGCTTACTACTGACATGACAAAAATGTGGTATTTACTTACAGTGGTAAATAACACCATGTTGTATGTATGCATGTTATTCTCAAAGTCAAAGGATTTTTTTTTATTCAAGAGACAATATATTCTTAGCAAAATAATTATAGTATAGACTAACAAACTTTGTATGATACTGTTCTGAGAGGAACTATTATAGATTTCAACTAATTTGTTTGAAGAACCTGGAGGTAACAATGGCAGTCATTGCAACTAGCAGTTTCCAAGGAAATCTTTCAGTGAAAGCCTAACTTTGCTGTAATGATATCTTCCTTTATCTTGGACTTCATGGCTTCAGTAATTCTTGGCAGATTCTGCCTCCTGGAGCCCTGCAGGTTCTCAGCATCAAAACTGCTTTGAAGCTTTTTCATGCTTTCTTACTCACCTGGTTGCAGAAATTCCATTTTCTGGCAGTTATCACAAACCATTAAAACATTTAATTGTATTCCAAAACATACATTTTGCTTCCTAAAGACCCCAGCTCTGTTTGAAGAGAGAAATGCTCACCTTTTAAGATTGTTTATTACAGAGCAAAGTAACACAGTAAGGATTTGCAGACCTCTACCACTAAAGCTTCTGTGCTTCTAAGTACAGAATCACTGTTATACTGAGGGAATTCCCTCCAAGTTTTATTATAGACACTGAACAAAAATATAGGAGAAATCTCATGCCACCCCCTCCCCCACCACCACCACCATACACACAAAATCTACAATGGCCATGTTAAATGTGATCCTGTATGGTAGATGTGACTTGACATGAAGTTGCAGATTTGGAAAGAATTTCAACTAGGATGTGTAAGACCACCAGTTGTCATAGTTTTATATGTACATGGGTTCTTATTAGACAGGTGGTCGGGGGTGATCATATCCAGCCTAGCTATGTTACCCAGACATTTTCGTGGCAGGTTTTTCACCCCACTTGCTGAGTGCTATATTGCTTAAACCAGGAGTAATTTGTGGGTACTCATCCATCCTTAAGGCAGAACTTAATGGAGGCCAATGTGTTCTATTGTTTGATGCACAAAAGATGTTTATTTCATAGGTAGGGGATTCTTTCAGGAATAACCTTTCTGTCCTATAATTTGGAGGTCAAGTAGAACAGAATTTTTCATAGCCTAGAAAATGAGGCAGAGATCACCATGTAGGAGCAAGTATGAGACGATGAAAGGCAAGAGGTGTTTTAGTTTTTCTAGGTACCTTAGGGAACTTAACCCTTTGATTTTATTTAGTTACAAAACATTATGGGGTTTCTAATTGGGCAAGGTATTTGGAGATGATATATTGTAGTTTGTGAGTGACCTGATGAGAGGAGAATAGAGCGTGATAAAAAATAAACACTGAAATTGGTTAATCGGGAATTGAACAAAGGCTGTGATGTTGTGAACACCAAATCATAGCCAATAGACCATCAATCATATTCACAGGGTGTTCAGAAGACATATCTATGTGGAACAATATGGCTTTGTAAAAGACTTCAATGTTTAATGACTTTCAACAACAGTTGAATGCACATAATAATTGCATTGATTACTGCAGGCATTTTTATGGTGTCTTTTCAACAGATTCTGCACAAAACATGGAAAATACCTGCATGCTACTCAAAGGATAGTTTGTATAGTAGTATAAATAATGTCTGGGAAACAATAAACACTTGTCCAGAATATGAAAAGTGGCAGTGGTTGGATTCATGAAATGCTAAAAAGAACACACACTGTATTGACAAGAGATATTTAGGCTGAACATGTTTATGTTCTGCCTGTATTTATTATTGCATTTTGTTCACTAGGCAGAGTCCAATGGATATGTGGTCTAATTCTGCATTTACTCAAACTAGTATTTATACTAACTATGAGGAATTAGACTAAAATGCTGCAGGAATTTGACTGCTGTTCTGCTGAAAGGTAGCTAGTTAGGCCTCCTCCTCCTCTTGAGGGGTATCATTGTTTATTTGTGTATTTATTGACATTTGTTTACCAGGAAAGTCCACTGGGCCAAATTAACCCTTTTTCAGTGGAGGCCTGGGGAGAAAAGCTCTGCAAGACATTGAATATACTGGTGCATAACATTAAAAACATTCAGAATACATAGTAAATATAAGTAAATACATAACATTCAAAGCATTCAAAATACAAGCAATGTTAGCGAAGAAAGAAAGAAGTGTAGCAAGACAATAACATTAGAAAGGATATGCATATAACGTATATACAGATATCAATTTAAGTATACATTTTAGCATAAGTAACTTGTAATTATGTAGTTTTATGATAAATAGTTGTTTTCAAATATTTGTAATCAATAAGATAAGGATTATAGTTTTAGATGACTGTAATGACATAATCCTGAAGGCTTCAGAATTTACTATATCACATAACATCTTTTATGGTATAGACACAATGTCAGATGATGAGATAGCATTACTGGTCTCTCAGTGTTCAAGCATTTTGCAGAAGTATTGCTGGAGATGACTTTTCCAAAAACTGTTTCATGGTGGCCATCAGTGCGGTACTCCACCAAGCACAGGAAGTGCACCGCTGTTTCTAATTGATTTACCAGTGCATTTTCTGTGTAAAACATAGTGGAGAGATTAAAAGCTTCTGGATGGCTGAAAACTGAGAATGGTTACTGGAAAGGTACTTGGAAATTAGTTAATAGTAGTATTTCAGATTAAAGTTAAAACACAAGAATCTTTTCATTTTGCTAAAGAAGGAAGGACCATTGTGAAGAATACTTCTCAACTGTCTGGACTTTTGCAGAATGTCCACGTTTTTAGTCTGTTCCTCATACAGTTTATGGCTTTCTTCCAAATCACTGCGGACAGAAGTCATTACATAATTACGTACATTTGAGTTTCATACTTCATATCCTTCAGAAAATGCATACCGATGCAAAACGTTGTTTTAGCAGTTTGCTAAGTTTATTAGAGCAATATTTAGAATCTTTCCCTGTTTTTGTGGCATAAGCCCCCCATTATTTTCTGTCCAGAATTCTTGGATTGAAAAGTTGAAAGATATGAAGCATCTGATAGAGCAGTTGATTCTGATGCAGCTGTTAACTGTTCTCATATTAGTAACCACCACCAACCACCTACTCCGGAGCTGAGGTTTTTTGTTTCAACTGTTCTCATATTCTCAGGATTTATTTAAACAGCTACAATAGGAAACATGCTTCATCACTTAGTAGATATATGTAGTTGTGAAATGCTACAGTAATGAAGGGGTTTATGGCTATGCATTAATTAGGCAAAAGATATATAATGTGTAGATGTAGGTAATGCAGGGTTTACCAGGGGCTGGTGTGATTTGGTGATGAGACAGACAATTCTTACATTTTTAAATAATGTCAGTGTATTAAGAAACTTTTCTAAGTGTTCCATTTCTTCTCACACATTTTAAGGTGGGGTGGATTATCGAAGTACTTTGCATTCGCATCTCTAGTCTATCCAATCTGATATACTTGCTGCCACGTTTTTAACACGAAGGAGTGCACATGCATTCAGTTGTTTATTTTAGGGCAGTTGTGGATTCCTAACATACTTCTGTTTTTTTTTCCAGATTTTTGCATATTTTGCTTTTAATTTTAAATATTACTTTGCTTTGTGGTATACTGGAGAGTGGGATTGTCTGTTAAAATTTTAAAATATGCAACTGATTCACTTTCACGGCTTACTGGTGTGGATAACATAGTGAGCATGGTTTTCCTTTTCTGTGTTTAAGCAGCTATATTCACATCAATTTATATTCATTTGGTTTGAGCCAGATTTCTTCTCTTGACTAATGCTAAATTTACAACATGCACACAGTTGAGAAGAACCAATTATTATTTATATTTGGAATAAATCATTTATTGTATAAGACACCTTAATCCACATGGGGACACAGATTTTCGGTTTTCAAAAAAAAAATGAAATTCTGTTTTTATGTGGTGAAATCTGAGAATTATACCTATGACTTTTAAATGCAATTTCCGGTCATTATGCTGATTTCATTATAATTTTCATCTGTATCAATATGTTTTGAAAATTAAAACAGATTCTTGGCACAGAAGATTCAATAATGCAAGCTGACAATATTATAAATAATAAATATGAGCAGAAATACATTTTGTAGTGAATTGGTTCTCTGGCCTACATTGACAAATTCTGTGAAAATGCCTTGATTTTTCAATTTCTCAGACAGCCAAAAACTGTGATTTACTGGTATTTTTCCCCAGGAAAAAATTTACATTATTGTCCCTAAAGATGAGTTTTGAAAAGATAAGAGGGCTCTAAAGTTTATAAGAACAGTATAGTGCACTAAAGGAATATGGCCCTTAGGAATATTTTGTTTTAGCTGCACCTAACAAGCAACTGTGGGAACATAGCGTTCAACTACACTTTCAGTAAGAAGCAGATTTCTGGCTGAAATTTTGAGATGTTCTTTCTGTGAGGAGACAATAATTTGGTGTATTACTGTGGACATCCCAGATGTTCATTCAGTTATGGGGCTGCTATGTGTCATTGTAGCATCTATGCATAGCTTGTGCAGGTGATACTGACCTTGATGTGCGTGTGTGTATAAGTGTGTTTGAGTGTGTGCATGTGTGTAGTACGATGGCAGTATTGTTGAAGGGGGGGGGGAACTAGGTGGGGTTACAGATGAGGTGCCTAAAGAAAGTGACTTTGGATGTTCAAGCCCTTTTACTATCTGTAAACATCTGTATATTTGTCAGGATGGTTGGTATAGCAGAGATGCTTAAAATTACCAACTAGTGTCCATGAGATATTTATTTACTGTCAGCTTCTAGAAGGAATAAATACCCCCCAAAATGAAGCTACTTTAGTGCTGGGCATTAGAAAATAATGCTGTACACCCACATGTAACATAATTTTTTTACTAATGTATGCACTCTGTGAGACAGCATGTATTATACCTACACTGATCACTTTAACTTGACCTTAATGCTGCACTAAGCATGCCATGGACTACTCACATCAACTAAAATAATTTGCATCCTTAATATCAGGATTTACTATAGAATGGTTCACTTATTTGTCTGTTTTTTATGGTTTCCAGATCTAGTACTATTTACTCTGAAGATCTAATCATCGTTTTATTACTGTCTTTACTGAACTGCATTCTTTTTTAAAAACAAAATTTCATAAGCCTCTCTGTGCAGCTTTGGACTATTACAGTTCTGCATTTTCTTGTGACATCAGTGGTTCTAACCATTCTGTTGCTGTTTTTCTTTGTGTTTTGATATATGTGTCACAAATAATTCCTTTTTTTGCAGCTTTTCCTCTTCCTAAGATTACATTTTTGACCAACTACTTCAGCTTCAGTCGTAAATATTTGCATGCTTTTGTATTCTTACTATATCTCTACCTTGTAAGCCTGGTCTTCTGTATTTTCTGTAATGCTAATATTTCTATCTCTCCTGATTTCTTTTAATCATTTCATTTGCTTTGTACTGATTGTCAGGCATCACAAATACAGGAAAGCATGCAGTTTACTTTTCAACTTTCTGCTTATCTGTAGAAAGACTCATTCCCTGCAATGGAGTATGCCTGTATTCCAAAATTTTGAAATGACAATCTTTATAGATTCTGCTACATTGGTTCCTCATACGATTTGTTACTTCTTAGTTCTCTTTACTTGTCATTGTTCATCAAACATCGAGTTATTTGGATGTTACATGACTTAGTTTCTAGTCATGGACAAATCTGAATTCTTGATTTTTTTATTTCTGACCATCGTCAGATGGGTCAGCATCAGGTATTCCCTTTTTTGAATTTATTGGCTTTATTGCTGCAATCCCACTTGCACTTGTGGTGTACA